>NC_142502.1:35775000-36076875 GCF_057876585.1 Rhinolophus sinicus | reverse complement strand
AGTTTAGAAAATAAATTATAATGGAAAGTGTGCTAATCTTTGGCTCTTACTTAGGATACTCAATGATCCTGGGTACCAAGAGAGGGCGCTCTAATGCATCTTTAAAATACACATCTTAAGAACACAAAGGCTAGAATTTTTACTTCCGTGCATCGAAGTGTTCTTTTTTCTGTATAACAGGGTCGACAGATTTCTTTCCTTTTTAAAATTTAAGATACTTGTGCACAGATATTGTATTCGTTAAAATCAAGTTAAAAAGCGTTCTGAATTCTCTACAATCTTAGATTCGGAACTGACCTTTGATGTTTTTCAAGTTAAAAGTACTATTTTCAATTGTGACTTTGACATTTTGAAAAGTCCCTACCAGCTTGAGCCCAAGTAAATAGTATGTAAATATATACCTTTATTCTTGATTTAATTCAAAATATCTTCTATCACTTAGCAATTTCCCCCTCCACTTAGGAGAAAGATGGGTCTCATGAAAACAAAGTAGGGGTTAACTTAAGTAATTATTCCTGGTCTTCCAAGAGCAGGAAGAGAAATAGGGAAAGCTTTTCCCACAAATCCCGCTGTGTGCTGTGTGGGAAAGTTGAGTACACAAAGGGGATTCTGGCCAAGTCGTCTTGGCAAAGTACCTGTTGGGGGCAAGAGGGCCTGAGCACAGCTTCTTGATATCTCTGAAGTGCTGTCACTGGACAGTGATGGGACAAACACAGGTGATGGGGATGGGAAGGGACAGCTAATGCTTAATACGCATTCACAACTGGCACTTAATATGCACTAACGACTTTTCCCAGTGCTGTATGCGTTCATTTATTTAGTTCTCACGAAGTCCTACACATGAAAACACAGGGCCAGAGAAGTCCTTGCCCAAGGTCACACTAATAAGTGGCAAAGCCAAGTTTCAAACCAAAACAGGTTGAATCCAGAATCTGTGCTTTTAACTTTCAAACTATATCATCTCCTAAATGAGACCAAATGCTTCTACAGTGATTCGTATATGCTAGATACTAATACTGTTCTAAGCATTTTACGCATATTAACTCTTTTAATTCTCACAACAGTATGATGTAGGTATTGTTATTCCTATGTGGCAGCTGAGGAAACTGAGGCACAGGTCAGTTAAAAGGTTAAGATATGATGGAAGTTGAGGGTGGGCTAAAAGACAAGACTTTAAAACAAAGTCTGTTTGAAGTCCCGTTTTAAGACTTTCACCCTCCGAAAGACTCTTTCTGTTCTTCCTCATCTCATCATGTCCCTATCATTAGTGGCTCTGAAGTTACCACATTTGAGATCTTCAGGCAACATTTGAGGTCAGAAAAGAGAGGAAGGGAAACCACCAGTGGCTGTCTTTCTGAGTGCTCTTGTAGAGTATCTTCTTCCTCCCTGAAAACAGGCTCAGCCGCAGGTGTGCAGGTGACAGAAAACACAATTTGTGGGACTGGGAGTGTTTCAGACATGATCAAAGGGCTGAAAACAGGCAGAAATGGGCTGGTGTGGTTGGCAATGAGGTGCAGAGAGAAGTAGTAAGAGATATGGCAAATACGATTAGAAATGAGATTTAGAGGTTCTAGAGACTTAGGAAAGGCAGGGGAAGGCATCTGGACTTTATCCTATAGGCAATAGGAACACTTAAAAAATTATTTTGTGTCGTGAAGCAATGAGATGAAATCTATCAAATGCCTTTATTTTTCTTAAGTTGTATAAATTAAAACATTTTATACCTTATTTTGAGTCATTAAATGGAAAATGGATGGCACCTCACAGAAACTAGCTGACTCTGTCAAAAAGAGCTCCTAATCAGAGAACAGGAAGTTATAAAAAACCCACTCCATACACGTGATTGCTCAGCAGTCCATATTCCCCTCCCAGAACATTGAAGTGTTTCTTGAATATCTGACTGACCCCGGCTGGTAATCTACTAACAAAAGCGATCTATCCTCAGATCAAAGTTTCTTCACCTTTTGTTTTTTGTTACTGGTGTTATTTTAAAAATAGCATTTCAAATGTCCTCAGCCTTCAGAGAAGTAGGCATATGTGAAAATTGGAATCTGAACCACTGTTGTCTCTATCACTAAGACTTCTGCATTTTAATAAGCTGGATTTTAACAACCATGCTCTGGTAGCATAAGTAAGCAGACTTTCCACATTCACGAAGGGTCTACTGTTGATTTTTTTAAAAGGAACATAACAGATGGTAGCTGACAGGCCAACTTTAAAGACAAGTATTTATTTTGATCTCTTTCCTAAGGGAAATAAATTAGATAATTAATAGAAGAAAAGAGAATAACAGAGACATTCAAAAGGAAAAGAAATATTAAAGAGAATATATAAAGAGATGTGAGGAGGAATGGATATTGGAAAATAAGGGGAACAAATTAGCCAGTTCCAGAAAAATAGAATGTGAGAGAAAAATATATGTAACTGCAGATTTTTCACCAAATGTTTGCCTAGGAAACTTGACTAGGAATGGTTCTCTATCTACAGAATAATTGTTATTAAAGGACAAACTAATTTATAGTCTGTTGGCTCTGCCAGTATCAACTAGAAAACAAATACATTTCAGCCATACTGGTTATGAGCACCATATTTTCTATATTATGCTTTGTTCCTAACAGCAGAAATGCTTGATTTCAACAGTTTTGAAGGGGAATAGTAGATTGAAACACAGACATGGTGACATTTTTTGAAAAGTCAGATTAGGGTGGCACATTTATATGTGTAACATTGAGTAACAAACCGTGAAAAAAGTAAATTAGAAAGCAGCTCAAAGTCCAGTTGGCAATGTGAGATCATCTTTACAGTTTGCCAAGTAGGCTGTTGAGAAACATTTTTCCACATAAAAAGCTTGGTACACTTAGGTCATGTAACATAGAGACAAGAAATTTTACATTACAAAGCAGGTTTTTACCTTCCATTACCATGCAGCTCCTATGGATTCTATTATCACTAATTTTCTTTTTAATCAGAGAATTACAAAGAACAAAAAGCATTAAAAAATGCTTAACTGCCCCCATTTGAATGTCTTTCTTATACTTTACTGTATTTTCCAGAAAATGTTAATATTACAGTGTTATAAATAAACCCACCTCTACAAAGTTGTCCCTCTTGTATATCTTGGGTTGAATTCTGTGTGTGTGTGTGTGTGTGTGTGTGTGTGTGTGTGTGTGTGTGTGTGTGTAGAGAGAGAGAGAGAGAGAGAGAGAGAGAGAGAGAGAGAGAGAGAATGGGAGGGGGCAGGGGGCAACAGGGTTAAGTGAGTTTGTGTTTCATAATGAGTAGTGAAGCAATGAGACAAAAGCTATCAAACTCCTTTATTTTTCTCACACCATCTCTTTGTCCTAAACAACAACAACAGCAAAAGTTGAGAGTGTGATATATTTACCGTTGTTTGCAAACAGTCTGGTTATGTCACCCTATTTTCCCTTCACGTTAACAGGTTTTTTACAAGGGAAAACCATATTCTATTCTGTGGGATAGAATGAATCCTAGATTGTAAATATTTATGCTTATAGACAACTAATTGGAAAGGCGTAGCATAAAATAAAACAAAAAAATTGTCTTTGGCTTTTGGCAAATGTTTGAATTTCCTCCTTGGAATTCATTTTGTCCATCATTTACTCCTCCTTACTTTCATGTAACATAGTAAAAAGTAAAATCTAAGAAGTTCACAGCAGGACTAACAGCAAAACAAATGTAATACTGAACCTTTGGCCAGCTAGCTGGACTAAGACCAAGATGTTTTTCCAAAATAGGAATGGGGCAGAGAAAGGCAAGAAAATCATGGCAGATTTTTGCTCTAATTGTATTTGTTTATTTTATTGGATCTAGGTAACACCGAAAAAAAGTAAGGGATATATATATATATATATATATATATATATATATATATACACACACACACACACACACACATATATATGTATATAATCTCTGCATATTTTATATCTCAGGCATACTTTATATGTATATTTCCTTTTTTTAGGTCTTTTTATGTTTCAGTTGAGCTCGATGGCCACACATTTTAATTCTAAATAAATCTTACAAAAGAGCAAAAAAACTAATTCATGAATAATAATTACGATAAAACAAATAATTTTGGAAATTCCAATCAAATTTGGTATTGTAATGTTAATATAGTATATTTTTTACTTGCTGACTCCCAAGTTATACTTGGAGATTAGCAATTAGCTTAAGTATATGACCTTGATTCTCCTCAAATATTACATGAGGGAATTGGCTTAAATGCTCCTCTAAAAATTCTATTCTGAAAAAATTCTGTACATTTCACTATTTAAGAAAGGATTCCATATATTAAAACAAAGGACAGGTAAAAATTGGGGAAAATATCTACAATTACTTAGACAATTTAAAGAACTCAAATCAAACGAGAAAAACATTAGTGTTCAAATTGGAAAATAAAGGGCAATACCAGAAAATAGTTCACAAAGGAGGGGGAGAAAAGTCTGAAAAAATAATAAGAGAACGCAAATAAAATATAAATTTATTTTTTGACTATTGAATTAGCCAAAATAAAGCAATATGATATGCCGGTTAAGGGCATGAGCTCTAGGGCAGACAAACCCGATAGGAATTGCAACTCTCACAGATTGCAAGCTTTGGGCAAGTCTCCATTTCCCCACTGTAAACTGGAAATAACAGTAACACCTACCCCTAGGTTGATTAATGATCATTTAAATGGGATTACTCTAGTGTGTTAGGCACAGTGCCTAACATATATTAAGAGTTTAATCTTAATAATTTACTGTTGCACTCACGTTAGTGAAAATGTGCAGTGACACAGACATTTTAATAAGCAATTTGGATGATATGTTGATGAAATATTAAGTAGTTCTTAACGTGCTTTAACTAGTTTTAATAACACTGGAAAATGAATCTAGAAATCCCAATTTGGGAGCCACAGTTACTTCAATATTTCGAGATTGTCCCTGCAGCAAAGGCTGTTAAGTTCTAGTCCGTTTTGACTCAATACCTCATTCTATGAGAAGAATACACACACAAACACACACACACACAGACACACACAGACACACACATATTAACTCATAAATACATATACATGTATATACATATATGTGCATATACAACATACGTATATGCACCTACATAAGTATATATAAATATATATAAACAAAAACAACAGAAATATAAATAAAAAACTTATCAGATAAAGGGTATGTTTTATTACGATTGAGTAGTAAATTCTGTATCTTATTTTGAAAATTTGAATATGAGATTCTATTTATGGAAATTAAGAAATTTATTTCAGGTATATTTTTCAAAGGTAAAATAATTAAAAAAAGCATTTTGGGTAATGCCCACAGGTCTCTAAAATTCCTAGCTGTGTAGTTTTGAAAGCCCAACTACTTGCAAGTTTTTGCTTAAATTCAATAAACTTATTTGAAAAAACACTGACATTTTCACTAGTCAAATAACTATGATTTAACCACATTGTTTATTTTTCATATAAATTCCTGGATTCTTCTAGTTTGCTTATATTTACAAAAAATCTATAGCTCTTATAAAGTACTTAATCTCCAAGATATATAGAAGTATTAGGTATAAAGTATTTTTTTAACTAAGAATACACTTTCACACTTGATGAATTATGTACAATAACACAAAACCACTATGCAATAATACATACATTTATATTATCTATGGCTATATATTTCATAGTATCTTACAAAATTTTAAAAAAATATATTCAGAATAAAAGATTTCCAATAAATAAGTTTTACCAAACCTAAGCTTTTTACATATTTGGTAAGAATGACAGTATACTTATAAAAAGCTGGCTATCATAACGCTTTCATATGTAAAACCTTTTTCCTATGGCAATTCTTAATTCCTTTAAAGCAGAGAAAAGACTAAAATCTTGATTTCCAATATACTGTCAAAAAACTTTGATTTAATCAAATGAGTGTTTTCCTGTGGCTTTTCAGTAATGGATTAATTCCACTTTATTGTTGAGATTATATGGTCTTTTAGCCAACAGATTATCAGGATTTTAAATTTTAATGATTTGTTATTCTAAAGTTTTTGTTTGTAGTAAAGTACATTTGAAAAAAAAGAAGAGAAAGCTCTTTTTAATTGCATTTTAATTTCTTACCTATGTGCTAACAGAGATTGGTAAATTAAAATGGATTTTCCCAAGTATTCCATTTTTCTTTTCTTTTTAATAATGATTATTAATCATCTGAGTTTTCTTATTGCTTTTTTAAAATTTTTTTTATCTTTCAAAATGAAATAATTGGAATACTGCAAAATCCCACAAGTCCTGGATTTTGAGTATCCTGGACGGTGTGAACCAATAAGAAGGTGCAGACAGCAGAGATGGAAATACTGAAATGGTGACTTTCTTCTTTGTGTTGTGCAATGTCATTCACACCATGTGTACTTTCACTATTTTCAAACCTCTAATCCAACTCTTAAATATCTGTTATTTGAGGACAGTAAACTAATTAACCTTTGTTTTACAGCTCACTCAATACTACTAGCTGGGAGAAAGTCTGCAATGCACACTATTTAGAATGGTGCCATTTGTATCACTCATATCCCCACTAATGAGAGAGCACTCACTCTTGCTCTGCCTTCCTCCATCTGCTGCTTGCCATGTCTAGATAGTATCTATTATATGAGTCCATGTTTAATCACTTAATCAAGTTATTTTAAAGTACTCATCAGTGCGCTTTGATTGCAAGATACAGATGCTTAATCTGAACTTAAGCAAAAATATCTTATTGATTCATATAACTGTAAGTCCAGAAGTATAACCTCTGAAAAAGGGGTTCTAGGACCTTCAGTAATGCAGTTGGGCTCTGACTGCATTTCTTAGTCCTCTATTTCTGTTTGGTTTATTCATGGCTGTGTCCAGGAGTTCAAGCTATGTCACCCTTGGTTCTACTTGTCTGCGCCCGGCTTGATTTTTCACACTAGGACTAGACGTGTGATTGACAAGACAGCCACCATCAACCCCAGATTTCTAACTCCCAGCTTAAACATCCTGCATGGGAGACTGTTGCACCCCAACATTTGCAGCAAATAATTCCTGGAATACTTTGGTCACTCTGACTTGAGACGTGCTCCTGTACTGAACCTTTTAGCTTTAGAAAGAAGTCACTTGGATTGACAGTGACTGACCCTTGTTCTCCCTACTGTGGCAAGGGACAGAGAGGGTCAACCCCATCTGAACACAGTGGAATTCAACTGAAGGAGAATTTGATACCTACACTTATCAAAGCAACAAATCTACAAAAACAAACTAACACCTTATTTTCCTGAATTTAAAAAATATTGTATAATACTACACACATTTATTAAAGAACACATGACCATGATGATAACACTGAAAGCTTAGTGATGACTAACATTCTCTCTACATCTGTGTATGGGTGACTGTTTCCACGTTAGTTAGGAAAAAGAAGTTTCTTTTCTATTTTCATTTCTAGGGATCTGATGCTCCTAGATGGAGTAGCATGAGTTGTAACCCTAAGTATCGCTCTCATGGCTAATATCATACAGGCTCCAGGGAATCATTTCTCCATGTGTATCATTTCCTATAGCCTATATTCTTGAAATGAAAGGTAACAGTGTTTAACTGCCATAAATGTTGGAGGCTATTTCCTTGCCACTATCAGACAAACAATGCTTCCAGTACAGGAAATATTTGAGCAGGAGAATCATTTAGATAAGATAAAAGACAAATTAACTTGTCAAATTCTTTCTCATAGGCAATTAGAATGCAGTAGATTCTTGTATTATGAAACATCATTTCTCATAACACCAAACATACTGTTTCTTGCGTCTTTTCATGTTACAATTGTGGTTCCAGTATTAACCATAAATTATAACAGCATTTACAACAGTTTCACACGATGGTCGAGGAACATTTTATAATATTAAGCAATTTATATTACTTTTACATGTGCCGTGAATTGTGACACCAGTTCAAACTAGATGAAAATTGAATGCTGGAATTCTGAGTAGTTTTAATTTTATTGAAATAAAAGATTAAAGTAAATTTAAAATTTTTTATTTTAATGTTTAATACCCATTAATTTTTCATTTGTATTTGACAATAAATTTAATAGATAATGTGGATATTTCAGACTAAATATGCTTTGAAAACATGTAGAAAATAATTTTAATTTTTGGATTTTTACATTAATTTTAATTTACTTTTTAATGAAGCTATGTTTAAACTTTGTACACAATGAATATAATTACATGTTGTCTTTTAATCCTTTAGAATGATTGCTGCTAATAGGACACAAAATAGGTGAAAAATCTTGATTATTACTACACAATTATTTTGCTTAAATGAAGGCAAAAAATATATTTTTGGAATAGTTGTAATAATGAATTATGCTCATTATTATAATTCATCCACACATTGACATTTTATTAACAGTGCAATCAGACATGTGCAATAATAACTAAATTCTTTTGTCTTCAATATTTTACTAATTTTCAGCCTTGAGAAATCAGTGGTACATGTCTTTAGATTATGAAGGTATATTTGTCAAGTTAGGGAAATAGAACAATAGTCAATAGAATGTATGCCTCCATTTTTACTCTGACTCTGTGGTCCTCTAGTGTTAAAGGCAGGGCAAAAAGAAAAGATAAAACTGGATGTTGTGAAATAATTTAAGGTGTTGATAAAAGGAGCATTGGAATGATTTGCTCCAGGGCAAGACCCCTGCACAAAGGAAAATTAAGTCAGGGGGTTGCTGATAAGTGAGAGAATAAGGAAAAGTTGAAAGATTAAGTTTATGCTGAAGTGCAAAGGACAGATTGTGGGATTTTTCGTATTCTTTTGGATTGCTTGAGTTACTCTTGACTTTTCCTGTTTTTGTGCAAAATATGCTGTTACTTTGATACTCTATTTAATCTGGTGTATATAACAACCTTATAATTAAAAGTTTCCGTTAGACATTTTTTTAGTGGGTTTAAATATTTGTGTGGTAATTTGTGTGTAATAAATTTATACACATAAATATATATGTATGCTTAATTTTTTGAGCACTCTAGAAAGTATCATGAAACATATCAGTCAATTCTACTTATTCTAAGTTAGTTCAGGATTTTAAACCTCTGTGTGCCTGTTTCCTCATCTGTAAAATGTGGTGTTTTTTTTGTGGTACCTACATCGTAGGGTTGTTGTGAGAATTAAATCACGTAGCATAGTGTTTGCTCTGTAGAAAGCCCTATATGTTTGCTATTATTATTATTACCTCCACCCTCATCCTTGCTGTTGGGCCACATTCCAGGTGATGATGGTGGCTTCAGAGGGAGCAAGGTATGGGGCAGGTGCATCACTCTTTGATTTTCATCATCTATGCATGCCAGCATCTTTGCTGAACAGTCACATTCCTTTAAAGTTTCCTTTTAGGTTACTACCATATGTGGTCTCAGTTCTGGTTTCACTTCATACTTTGCAATTTCCACACCTCTTTGAGCACATTTAGCTCAGGAAAATCCTGTGTCAGACACATGTGCTTAGATAATATAAATGGCCATCTCTCTTCTAATGCTCTGCTATGCTGTGGGGTAAGAAGGGAACCCAACAAAGCTCACTATGTTCTCTTACCCCACATGAGAATGGAGGCGCAAACTCTTTGTCTCAGATCTTTCCAAACATCTGTAGGATTTCTGTCCTGTACTATACCTCAGGACTCAGCCTGGGAAAAAGAAGCTGGGCCTCATTAGGGACCCAAAACCAAATTATCTGACTTGTCTAACTGAATATCCACGGCCCCACTCCAGCTGTCCGCCCTCACTCCGACTCCCCGCTTTTCTCTCTGGGCAAACCTCCTCTCCTGGTGACTTAGTTGATTAACAGGCAGATTACTGATTTGATTTACTAGAGAAAGGCCAAGAAGCAAAAAGAAAGAATCCACAATTTACATTTCAAAATATTTTGTTTTCATAACTCTTTGTGTTCTGAGAAAGAAAACTTCTCATTTAAGTGTGTTTGCCCCTGTCTGTAATCTCCAAAAGGGCGAGAACCAGTTTTCTATTCAGAATCTAGTGTTTCACAAGAGTAGTAACTTCCTCATTATGCAATGAAGACTCTGGTTCTCTGAGTGACATTTCTTCGCCCTCTCCAGAGATAAGCCTAAATAGTGGGTTCCATCTGCAACTCCCTGGACTAGAACTGCCACTCATTTTATAGGGGATTTCCCTTCTTCAAGTGTTGGCTGAGGCCTCTCCCATCCTTCCTTACCCTCTTCTGGGGACCTTGGCCATAACGCAGGCTGAAGCTGTTTTTCAAGAGTAAGCTCTGATGAAACCTCTTGCATAAGGGATGAAGACTAGTTTTGCTTATAGATACGGTGCTTTGTACCCCTCGTCTAAACTTCTGACAGTTTTGATAGTGAAAGAGGACACTATTAATAATTATGCCAGGACAATAAGTGTGATTTGAGATAGTCTGTCTCCTACCCTACAAACCAAGCTTTCCAGCACTCAGTTTCCAGACAGAAGAGCTGGTTTCCCATCCCAAAGTTCCAGCCATATCCACTCTCTCCACATAATGACTGCCTAGTTTTTTGCCATCAATTGTCCAATTCAAGAAAATACTGGCTGGGCTTAGGCTACATAGGATCAGTGGCCCCTCTCTAATTTGTTGAGTCCTCCTAAGCCTGCATGGTCTGTCGTTTTTAGCTGTGGTTTCTTTTTAAGTCTCAACTAAGAACAAAATGCTGTTTTCATAAAAGCAAAAAAAGAAAAATGCTTATTCCAGACTAAATGCTTAGCAGCTGTCTGAAACAATTCTCTCTCTGAGCCTAAGTGGTTCTCGCTGGCTTTACCACAAGTCCAAACTCCTGTCTTCTAGCACAAATCCCAGACCACTGCTTGATGGCAGCTCTGCAAAGTAACTGGGGCTCTCTGATTGCTGTGCTTTCATAGGCAGCTTTTATAAGAAATTCAGAACCTAAGGAATCGGCTCTAAATATAACTTCCACACCTCCTTAGGTGCTCTCTAGAGATTTAGAGAACTGAATATATGTAGCAGCAATTTATAAGGCTCTGTTGACTCTTGTGTCTTTCCTTTATAGATTCCCATGCCTCTACCTGGAAATTTTAAAGCATTCAGTATTTTGCTCACACCCAGTGGTTTATCATAAATCACTATTGACTTTGGAGTCTGCCTCATCCCTGCACCCTAATTCCCTCCCATCTATCACCTCAAGATAATTTGGTTCTGTAGTACATGTATTTGTTATAGATAGGACCCTACGTGTAGTGGGTCCTGTCTATTCCACAAGACTTAGTTGTATGAAAAAATGTAATTTTGTTTTTCTAAATTCAAACTTAGTTTCTGTTGCTGTAAGAAACATCCAAACCTGTAGAGAATTGTTTACAAGAGTTTATTTGAGCCAAACGAATGACATATGTTGGAGAGCAAGATCATAAATGCTTCGGAGAATAACAGTTGGCAGTTTATTTTATGCATTTGAAGTTAAGGAGGGAACACAAGGAAAGTCCATGAGGATGGGAGACAGAAAGGTGGGCATTGGATTACAGGATAGTTAAGATTATATAAGAAAGAAGGGTTTGAAAAGAAGTATTTCAAATGTGTGTAAACGTAGATGCACAGAAACAATGGACAGAGTTTGCTTGAGGCAAAGATACGCCTTTTACTAAAGAAGTTATGTGCTTGGGTGACTACCTGCCATGACCTGCCCAGCTAGAAATTTATGATCAGATCACCCTGTGAGGTTACTTTCCATAGATCCCCTTTTTTTCCGCAGTTAAAATAGGAGTTCCACAAAGTAACAATCTCTGTCAATTCTAGATAATCTCAATTCATTTAAGGTTTGTTTTTAGCTGATGGATGTGTCATATTTTATTTTAAAAAATCAAGCAAGTATCTCCTCATTTGTCCTCACCAAACCCCTAGCTTCTCTGCTTCAGTGCCACGTACTCTGCCTGTGCATCTCTATCAATGAAAGAAATGTCCCTACTAGTCCTCGACTGGTCTATAGTTCTCAGACCCTTCCTCCTCCTCAAGCACTTATACGCTGAAACTATACCTTTCTTCTTAATTTTCCCTGAGACCTTCAAGTAGTTCAAAAGGTCAGGCTTTTTCAATTCAAAAGCGTTAGTTTCTAAAACTTTTTTTGGGGGGGGTTCAGCCCTTCTTTTCAGTGGTGGCAGTAGGTGTCTTGAAGTCTAGTTTGAAGAGTAACGGGATAAAAGAATTTCTAAGATGAAAAACACATTGGTTAAACAGTACAAAATGTATTATCTTATTGTATTTTGATTTTCAATGTCATTGTGTCTCCTTGAGCTTTGACCTTGCCCGCAGTAGGCTCTAAGGCAGACCTCTAGAGTGCTCAGTGCCTTTGCTGAGACCACCGCTGCTCCCCACCACTTTCACTTTTCTTACTACAAATAGTCAATGATACCATCTCCATGAAGACTTTAATGAGGACTAAACACTGACTTCCCCCAGCTGATAATGCTTAGGAATAGCCTTATGTTCACGATGTCCAAGCCTCCATGCTCATCTGTCACAACTCATATTGTCATCCATTATGGCTAGAGCACAGCCCCTCTCCAACCCCCTCAAACTTCACTGTGTCAGGATGCAGGAATTCACAGTCCAATATCAGCAAAACCCTCATATACTTCATCCTCTTATCTAAATCTTTCCTTTACCTCCTTGCTCTAAGAGAAATCTGGCTTTCCCTTAACAATAGGGAACATTTTCCTCTCATGACTCCCGGACCTTTAAGCATGAAGGCAGGGTAACTTTCTCCCTTGTTCTCTCCAATTCTTTCAGATCACTGCCACTTTCCCCCTTTTCCCTCCGTATGTGCGTAGCCTCCTTAGAAGACTGTCTTCTCTGCTATCCCCCCTTTTTAGTTTAAGAACTTCTCATCACACCTCTTCATTTCATGAAGATCAAATCACCTGACTCATTGTCTATCTCTTAAACTCCTCATAATTTTTGTAGCCTCAATATCCACATAGAAGATCTTTTCAACCTCCAGGCCTTGCAGTTGCTTGGTGTCCCTTTCAATTACATTGTTCTCTACCTTTATTCGCCAACTCTTCATCTGGTCATTTCCCAAATATTGACATCACCAATAACTTGTCTTCTTCTAGATCTTGTTCTCTAACAACCATTTATTTTCTCTTCTGTTCATCACTTCTCATACTGCTGACCCAACAATCCTTTGAAACACCGGGGATCTACAATCATCTCACTCTACCGTTTTTACCCTGTACCTACCACAGTTGACAGTGAATCAATCATTCACTCCTTCTTGAGGTGCTTCTTCCCTTAGCCTTTGATACATGACACTGTCCTTGTTTTCCTCCCACCTCACTGGCCAATGCTTCACAGCTTCCTTGTCTGGAACTTCTACTCTTGATTTGTTAATGAATCACTAATCTGTGTTGTTCACATTCAGTCCTTGGAGCCTAAAAGTTGCATGGTCTAATTCAGTCCTGTGCTTTAAAAATCAACAATATTTGTCTGGTGGCTCCTAATTGTATATCTTAAACTTACCATTTCTGAAAGATAAATGCAGATTTACCCCCTCTAAACCAGCTTTTCCCTTTGTTTCCTCAATGCACTACATGGAATTACAATTCAGTAAGTTCCTCTAGCAGCCAAATGTCTTACTATCATGTTTCTTGAGACTGCCCTTTCTCTCATGTGGGACAGGAAATGCCAGCATCAGATGTACTGGGGATGAGAGCAAATGGCCAAAGAAGGTGACTGAGGAGTTGATCTTGTGATATCACCATAACAACCAGTTCCTTTCTGGCCCTTCGCCCCCGGCTCTTTCATCTCATCCCGTCTTTAGGTCTTTAGATTGTAGATGAAACCTCATGGGAAAGGAGGAAGTGGGAATCCTTGAATTGTCTTAGTAAAAACCTGAAATGCCTCAATAATCACAAATTTTACTGAGTTTCCAGAACAAGTGATCATATATTTTTTTTTTTTTTTTTTTTTTTTTTTTTGCTATTAGATAAAAATGGAAAGTTGAGTTAGTAATCAAGCTCACTTACAGAAGAACAAAGATATGCATTGTTATATGTAGGCCTGGACTGCAAATTCATACTCACTATCCTTGAGGCTTTTCATCTCCGTATATGGCTTGTGGGCCTTCATTTCTGATTATATGCTGAAGGAGGGTACATGAATTCCAGTGAGTCTGCAAGGTGATTTTTGAGGTGCTAGAAGAAAATATCAATATTCCCATTCATATTTAATTTTATATAAATAAGATACAAATTAATCTTTACTAAGATTTATATATGAATTGACTGGTCATTTACTCAGGCACATGTCAGTCACTTGTCATGAAGTATCCTGAGAAAAGAGTGCATGATAGGCAGTGACGGTCTCATTTTTCATGCCATTTCAGCTGATTTACTGTATTGTATGTGAACCCAGTTAAGTGAATTCATAAATAATGTTATCCATTTTTATTTAAACTCAGCGTTATAAAATGAGATAAAAAGATTGGAAAATATCTTCATTTTAAGGTGTAAATTAGGAGAATATAAATAATTTTAACAGAAAAATATTGGCTAAGAAAGTTCACAATTACAAGAAAACCACTTGAAATGTGAATTTACATCCTTTATTATGGAAGATACTTCTCAACCCAAAGTGTGTATTTATATTTGGCCTAGGAATAATAGCTAACAGTAACATGGAGCTATCTGCAATGCGCAAGACAATACATAAAAATATTATTTATTTTATCTTCATCTCATTTCCTTCAATTTACATTTTGTATTTACATGTTATAATAGTCATACTGTTAATACGGCAATTTTTGTACATAAGTTATGAATAAATAAATATTCATAACATATACAAAAAGGTGGACAAACATATTTTATTGATAGGGTACAAAAAAAAATATGAGACAATCACTCAATAAGGAAACAATTAGAATAGCATAGTTGCCCCTAAATCTTATAGTGGAAAATATTAGAGCTATACAGTGAAGTATCTTAAATAAACAAGCTTCCTTGGGACCAATATCATATTTTGTTCTATTCTTGGGTTTTTCTCTATAAAGTTATAAAGCAGGGCCTCTAGTGTCACATACTCAGAATCACTCCCACATCCTCCCATTCATTAATTTATTAAAAAATGCATATTAGGCAAACCCTATGTGTGGAGTGTGACAGGACAGAACCCATAGGTTCCTCCTGAGAGTTTCCAAACCTCATAACAAGAATTCTTGGCAACAATTCTAAATTGTATTTGGCTGCCAGCTTTCCCCACAGGGTGTGAGCCTACTATGCAAATCAAATTACAAGAAGAGGTTTGTCATCGCTCAAGCTAAGAATCTAGACATGCAAAATAATTCTAGTTAATGCCTAAGTTAAAAACTGATTTCCAATAAAGAAACGCTTTTCTTACTCCTCCTCTTATTGTTTTCCTTTCATTGCATTAAAATAATGTCGTGGATTGAGGGAAGCAGCCACTGTTAATCAGAGTTAGCAGAGGAAAGGATACAGAATAGGATAATAGCTAACATCTATTGAGTACTTGCCGTAACCCTATTATAAATACTTTATTTGCATCAACTTATGCAATTTTCACAATGACCTTTAACTATGACAACATCCATTTTAAAAAGAAACTGAAGCACAGAAAAATTAATCAATTTAGTTAATTTAGTTAATTTTATATATGGTAAGGCATAGAGGCAGGATTTAGCCCTTGGCCGTCTGGTCAAAGAACATATGTTCTGTCTGAATCACTGTGCTGTAATAATATTCTAGCCCACTTATGGTTCAGTTGGCAAATGTCACTATTTTTCTTTTTCTTGTTTAAATTTATTAAGATACAATGCATATACAATAAATATACCATTTAAAGTGTACAGTTTGATAGTTTTCGACAAATGTACACATCCAAGTATAGAACAAACCAATCAAGATGGACTTCTCTCATGTCCCTTTATAAAAAACAGTAATTGAGTAATTGACCCTTTTATCATTATAAAATGTCCCTCTAAAAGTGCCCTAGTAAGATTCCTTGTCCTGGTCTGCCTTGTCTCATAATAAAACAATACTGCAGCTTTCTCATGTTAGCATTTGCATGATATTTTTTCTACCATTTTATTTTAACATATATGACTTTACATTTGAATAAAATTTCTTGTAGACAGCATATACTTGGGAAATATAGATATAGATATGGATATATAGATATATATGTATATATATGTGTATATATATATATATACGTATATACATATATATATATATATATATATTTAATTCTGCCATCTTGCTCTTTGTTTTCTATTTGTCTAATTTCATCTCTTCTTTGTTCCCTTTTTCTTCTGTTCCTGCTTTCTTTTGGGTTAAGTGAAATTTTTTTTTAGCATTTCATTTTTATAGCCACTTTTGGCTTGTTAGCTATGCCTCTTTTCATTTCATCTCTTGACTACAAAAATATGGCTGAGGAGTGATTTACATTAATTATTAACTTGGACAATTAAACAACTAGTCTTTTGTTAGTGTTTCTTTTTTAACAACAGTGAATATCTTAATTTGTTATAACATTATATTAAAGTGATTTTTTTAAATAACATTGTTATGTTATGGTTGCCAAAATGGATATAATGAAAGCTACAAAATGCAAGAAGTGAGAAGACAGATTTTTTTTAAGATGAATCTGTAACTGTGGTTTCCTCAGATATAATTCTTGCTTCAAAATTAATGTAACAATAAAATAAGTCTTTGCTGAACATTTTCTTTGATGTTGACTAGGGCTAATTTGTTAGCCTAAGTACTTGAATTACTTGAAAGAAAAAAGTGAATTGAGCATATAGCACTATAAAAACTTAAAATGAACATTTTTTTTCAGTTTTGCAAATGATTAGTATATGGTTCCTTATTAAGTAAATAATCAGATTTTTTTCATCAAACTCACATTGAAGTAAAATTTATGAGATTTCCAGGTTAAATCTAGCTTGATATACCGAAGAAACTCAAACATAGCTATGTAGTTCCTTCTCCATTTTCCAATTCTATCCTCAGAAAAAATTAAAAATATTTTCTATCTCAAAATTTTACTTCAATTGTCGCGTCCATTGCAACACAGGCAGTGAGAGAACAAGAAGGGGAGGCGAAAGTTGAAGAAAGAAACAGAAATCAAAAAAGTTATAAAACAGGGGGCCAAGGGTCTCCCAGCCTCAAAGGACTGAGAGCCCCAAATCAGGCCGCCTTCTGGCTTTTATTGATATACATACAAGAAAGTAGTATTGTTTTCTTCACAGTCTGTGACTCTCATACATCATACCAGAAAACTAATTCAAATCAATCACCCCTGCCTGCAAACAGCCGGAATCCAAAGTCCCATGATGTCTTCACAATTATGGTATGTGCCTCCCCAGGGACAAATCCTTTATGCTAAAACTTATTGATAAGAATGGAAGGAGAACTGTTGTTATCCATCATTGACTCACTTCCCAAGCAGGTTGTGGGAAGGAATATAGCCACATAGGCAGAAGCTCTCCTTAGCTGGGGGAAGGTGGGGGGCTGTGCCCACCTCTATTAACCCCGTGAATTCTTCTGGTGGTCCCCGCGTGGTTGCACCTGGCTTGGGTTGTTCCTTCCGTGAGGAATCTTACCCATCATTGTCTGACCAGCCATCTTTTGGGGGCCAAACAGAAAGACATGAGGTGTAAGCACAAAGGTGTAGCAAAGTCCCTGAAAGGAACAGTCTCACAGACTCTTCTTTCTTTAGGGAAAGGCACGAGGGGACAGACAGTTAGGCTGCTGCATGACAACATTCAATAAAATTTTGTTTGCCCTGAATTAGAATCCTGAATGCATCTGGGTAATTACCTCATGAGGTATTAGGTATGAAACCCCTAAAAGACAATAACTTCTCTGGCAGTGTTTCTATGAAGTTACTCCGACAACAGACCAACATAATATAGAAATATAAAGTAATCTTGGGACATTAGAAAAGGAAGGCACCTAATAGATGATCCAGAGTAATAACCATCATTTCCAGATTATCATTCAAATGGTAAAGTGATAAGATAAATCATCTATTGATAAACATACAGATAGTCAGTGGAAGAAACCTTGTATTTTGAACATGACTAGTAATCTTTCAAAGTCAAAACAAGAAAATCTTCTCATAATAGGATTTTAATATAGGGCAATCAAAGATTATTATATTAATTTGTTTAAGTAATGGATTTGCACAGATTTAAGATTAAGAATGCTAATCTCTGGGTTGTGAAGTTTTGCTTTATTTTGTTTTTGTTTTAATTATTTTTGCAACCCAAGGTTATCTTGAAGAGAGTAAAATGATTAAGAACACAGAATTATGTGTAGAAAATAAACACGTTACTGAAAGAAGTGACACACTTTTGAATAAATGGAGCTAAAATCTTATGATCTCTAAATTGAAAGACTACATGTAATGATTCAATCCTTTCTGAAAAAAACTTACGAAATTTAATTCAGTTCTGATCTGTTAAAGTTTAGAAAGGAAGATGTTCAAAGAAACAGGATAATCCTTTCCTGAGGAATTCCCAAGAAATCCCAAACTGAGGCATTACTTCAATTTGTACACCCTATATCCTCTTTGATAGAAACTATATGCTTTCACTTGACATTGTATGTCAGAACAATAGCAATTTTGACCTGGCTTCTGATCTTCCCGTCAGGGAAGGTGTGTGTGTGTGTGTGTGTGTGTGTGTGTGTGTGTGTGTGTGTGTGTGTGTGTGTGTGTATCTTTCCTATGAGATGAAAATTAGTGCTTTAAAGTGTTTGTCATTGTTCAGAATCTGGACTGGATCCCAAGGATTTTGAAATGCATTTGACAGCAAACCTTGATCTTGTCTCAGAGCAGACACAAGTCAACTAGGCTGTTAAGACAGAAGTACAAAATCAGAATTTCCAAATTTGCAAGATAAATATAATCGTAGAGTAAATTGGGTTCTCAAGTCCACTGCGAAATGCACACTCTTCCTGCGGACAAGCGACCCATGAAAACAGTTGTGAGAATACTGTTTGATTTACTTTCAAAGAGCAAATCTCTTCTACGTTCACATATAATGAAAAAAAAAATTGTGTCACTTTTTTTTTTTTTTTTTCAAAAACTCTGTGACTTTGCTTTATATTTATTTGGCATCGAAATGCTACAATGGAAAAGATTATGGTCAGCCATACTTCTTATAACATCTAATGCATCTTTTCTCTGACTGAATGTTTATTGGATTTTTTTCCTTATTTTTTATATTTGTTTCTTTGAATTATATTTGATTCAAAAATATCACTAGAATTAGAGAGCTTGGTTCTCTTTTCATTTATTTCATCAAATGCTGCCGCATTGTGATCTATATATACTAATGCCTATTTTCAGCCACAGCAAGTTTTCCTCAATTATAATTTTGTTTATTACATATCTTATTCCAATTGTTTAGATGTTTTTGTAGTTATTAGGCTAATTATTAGGTATTTCTATTTGCTTCATGTTTAACATTTCCACTTTTGCTTTTCATAATGTCTCTTCATTCTGGAAATTCTCTTCAAACGGTATCATTCTATTTACTATGGTCTCCTTGGTTAATCTAATTCCTTCGTTTAGTTATTAATTTCCTTGAATCTTTTGATCACCTCAAGCTTATTTTTGAATCTCAGCCTTTTTATTTCCTTTTCATCTGGGTCATCTTTTTTTCTTTTTTTAACTAAATTTGCTGCCCAGATGGCAATTGGTAAAACCCTCCTCTCAGATAGAAGAGCTAGCTTAATTTAGCTTAGCTAGAAGATGGGTTGATAGGATCAGCTACCAGCTATGAAATAACTGTGAAATTAATTGGAATATTCTTCTGCCCTCACTGCCTAAATCTCTGACACTTTGACATTTTATATGCAGGAAAAACTACCATATTTATAATTTACTGCTTTAAGTGGTTTTTAAGTATATGTTCAAGATTATAGCAACTTGTATACAGAAACCACATTTATTAAGGTGCAATATACTACTTCCAATTCTCTAATTTCAAGGGGCTGGAGGGAAATAGAAAGTGCAGGAAAGAGGGAACAGAACTACTTAATAATAGTTCAGATAGTTAAAGACTCAAATGTTAAAATTTTGAAACTCTTGGTAGAAAATATAGGTGGTTATCTTTTGGACCTTGGATAGACTGTTTCCTTAAACAAGACACAAAACACATTGACCATAAAAGAAAACATTAATAAATTTAGCAATATTAAAAGTAAGGTGTTTGGGCCATAAAAAGCTACATTAAAGAAAGTGAAGGTTACAATAAGATATTCATGCTATCCACACTTTAAAATGATCAGGATAAATAATACAAAATAAGAAAAGAACAAACAACGGGAAAATGGGCAGATGACGAATAGGCATTTTACAGAGGAAAAGACCATAAACCAATGAACACATAAAGAAATGTTCTCTTCATCAGTGATTAGGAAAATGTAAATTAAGACAAAATTAATTATCAATGTAAATGCTTCTTATTGTTCGACATTAAAAAGCTTGCCAATACTAAGTTTTGGGAGAGATGTGAATCCCCTGGTGAGGGCCTAAACTGGTGAGTTCAGGTTGGAAAACAATTTGGCATTATCTGCTAAAATTGAAGGTTAACTTATGACCCAGAAATTTTAATTCAAGATATGTACCTCCCAAAAAAAACTATGTAAAAGTTAATGTTTAAGATATAATATAATGGTGTAACACAATTTATAAAGATAAGAAAACTACAATAATATATATTTTAGGAAAATATATAGCTACACTAAAAATAAAGCAAGCACATGTGAACACAAGATTCAGGAAGATGGGTATTTTGAGTGGGATGAGCAGGGAAAGGATGCAGGAAAATTGTGGTTGCTGACAAAGCCCTAGGATTTGTTTTGGGTGGAGGGTTCACTGGTGTTTGTTTAGTACATTAATGAAAATAACTAATTCTGTAACTAACCAAGTAAATGAAAGTTGGCCCTGTATGGACAAATGATAAGATTATGACATTAACCAATGAGGATGGTTAAACTAACTTTGTGTTCCAGATAACACCCAGAATGCATTAGAATCTTCTCTTAAGGAAGAAGCTTTAATGATCAATCAATACTGTGGTCATGGATTGACAGGTATCAAGGAAATAAAAGAAATGGTTAAAGCATTCTGGATTAGAAATGAATAGGAATTTGGTTGTAGGAAAAAAATGGGAAAAGGAATGAAGATGTTATACCATTCAAACAAAGTTTTTTGGTGCTTTTGCAATGTAAACTTTGTCTTCCCAAAACTTTAGAAAAATGTGCCAAATTTGCAAATATCTCCTGTCAGTTGGTTTCTCTGTGAAAACAAAAGAAAGAGATTTCTGTCTAACATGGTACTTCTATCTGTCTCACATGGTACAAAACATTTTGAGCATATGAGGATTACCAGGCCATACCCTGAAATTTCCCATTGCTGGCAGCGACAGGAATCTGGAAGCAATCCATGAAAACTCACCTCAGGAAATTCAAGGATAACCTAATGATGACGTGGACTTCCACAGAACATGTTACCTATGCACCTTCAATTTCACTTTAAATATTACAGATTAGGGATGAAAGCAGTGTATACACGCTAAGATTCAAAAGTCTTTCAAAATTTCTGCTTATTTATAATTTATAAATTATATTTATAAGAAAAATTATAATTTATGTAATTATATCCCTTTGCAAGCGCTATTGTGTAAAAACACATAAACACACAAAATGCATTACTATATATGTTTTACAGAGTCATTTGACTTTCTCCCATAATGAGCACATTCTTATATATATTAGAATGTCAGAAAAATAAAATACAGTTAGTGAGTGTATTTACGTTCCAGAAACACCTTAACTTACTACAATTTCTCTGTAAAATCCATGTGTTTATGTCACAAATGTTAATATCAGGATATTAAATATTTCCAAATGGATAGGAAATTAATATGAAAACCATAAAATTTATTAAATTCTGGCATTTTCTTAACAACTTAAATGGAGGCTCACCCTTCAGCAAATTAATGGGTACTAACATTTGCAAAGTTATTTCTGTGTGCTTGAAAACAACAGCAAAAATAATATAATAATAGTGTCAACTGATTTTTCTAGCTTATAAAAGATGCTTTGGAAATGAAAAAAATATGAATTACTACCCCAATGTTATTTTATTTTAACTTTACATTACTAGCATTTAAAGATATGCTTATAATATAGGTGCAATACTTTCCAATCAGCTATTAGGTAAAAAATACCACAAATCTCAGTGGCTCATTTATAATTTATAATGATGTTATTGATCAAACTATGTCAAGGGCAACTCCAATAAATTATCTTGAGAATGATGTGTTGCAAAGACTTAAAATTTAGATGGAAAACATTTATTGAAGGATTCTGTTTCTTCTATAAAATGAGTATGAATATATTTTATTCATCTGAAGGTGCAGGTTGACCATATGCTCTTGTGAGATAAGCCTTTCCTGTGTCCTCAGAAAAGTCTCAATATAAATGAACAGAGAGCTGATCAAATTTATGAATCCTGGAAATTTGTAATATTATTGAGTATACTCTCCATTGCAACACAGAACTTTACATGTTAGCATTGGTTTAACATACTTCATCCTTAGGATGGTTGGGTCATGTTTCTTCTTTGCTGAGTGTGAAATAACACATTATTTTTAATGTGGTGACACCTTGGTATGAATCACATACAATTTCTGCAATCATGGGTAGGGTCAATGAACTAGTAGTATTTTTTGTCTCCTATTCTTATTTTGTATTTAGCTTTGAAGAAATATTAGAATGAAAATTTATTAATAAGATTTTGACAGACTGGAATATACTATTTATTTTATAAATCATAACTCATTAATGCATTAGCATACGCGTATGTAGGATTTCAACCTAAGATCTTGTTTTTCACTACAAAGTCGTCCAGCATTACCCCAGACCACCTATATCAAAATCTCTTGGATACCCTTGAAATCTGCGTTATTATGAATCTCTCCAAGTGATTCTAATGATTATTCAGTTTTAAGAATTACTACTCTAGAATATTCTAGACATACAAGATCTCTATTTTTTTTTTTTTTTAATTCTCCCTTATTAACAAATGCCCTTAAAACATATCCAATTATTTCTGAATAGTGGATGGGGTGTGGTAGATTGACTCACCTGACCTCTGCTCTCACTGCCTTCTCTTGCCCTCTCTGCTTTGCAGAGACAGCAGAGAGTAAAACAACATTTCCCAAACTCCCTTACACTTAGACTTGATTTAGGCCATGCCTATCATAGGTACTTGTGTAAGACTTGAATTCAAAATTCAGTTAAGTGGTGGGAGAGGATGTACCCAAGACATCCATTTTGCCATTGAGATCTGGCCCATGTGGTGTGGCTCTGAATGAACCTCCCTCATTCCTGGATGACAGTTAAGGGAGGACATTTCTGGAGCCAGCAGGTAGAAAAACAGCTTCTTGATTCCTCAGCTTCGTGATTATAGTAGAGATAACAGTTTCCTTCACAGGCTAGTTTCTGTGATGTGGTTTTATGTTCTGGGAGTATTCCTGAAAGCTCAGCTCAGCATAAAACCTAGTCCTTCAATTACTCTAAGAATTTCACCAGCATCACATTCCCTATATTTTGCCCTGTTTCTGTTAAAAATAGCTAGAGTGGTTTCTTTAGTCTTCAACTGATGCCATATTAATACCTTATTAATACCTTTTATAGCTATCTGTCTGGTAATCATTACTCAAAGCTTACTTTGGCATTTCACATGCAAAGTTAACAACAGAGATCTTCAAAGATTATAAGAAACATCTCCCCCTAAAAAAAGAAAATCTTCTACATTTTTTATTTACTAATGATAATAACCCATAATAAGCAAACCAAAGGATCCACTGAAAGAACAATTTCCATGCATACTCACTGGCATCAACCAGGTTTCCTCACACAGGCATGTCACAAAAGTCTCCTACTCTTGCATTTAGTAAATCCATCAAGCATTTGGATGTTTTCTCAGACCGTTCTATGTGTTTTTACTTCAGAGAAAAAAAACACACCCTATAAACAATGAGCATTAATTTCTGCCAAAATTAACATGACAAAAGTGAGGAAGAGTTTTAGATATCCTTCCTGGGTGGTTATATATGCATAGGTTACAAAGAGAGAAAACATTTGCATAGAAATTTGGAAAAGGCCATATGTAAAATAGTTTAAATACTTACTTTTTGAAGTTCTCTCATTCTCTGTGTTCACTCTCTATATTTGTTCATATCTTTAACATTTGTTGAATGAGCACTGTGGACTTTATACTGGACTTTTACAATGGAGAAAAAAGAACAGAGGTGCTAAAATAGATGCTTCAGGGAATTTGCATTCTAATGGGGGAGAAAGATATTAAACAACTGATTACTAACATATTTAATTAAAATCACAGTATGTTTAAAAAGACAAATGAAACCATGGGGTGACTTAATTGGGGTTCTGATTCAATCTTCCTTGAGGAAATAATATTTGAGATAACCTCTAAAAGACAAGCATAAATTAACTAGGGGGCTGAAGGGGAGAGTTTCCTTGACAGAGTTGTGGCATATAAATGGCCTGAGGTGAGAAAGTCCCGAAACTCTTTTATAACAAATCTGGAACAAAATTCTCTCCCAAGTCATTTAGTCAGACGTAGAAGTGGGTAAAAGTTTTCCTCTATATTTTATGCCCAAGAAAATACGGAGCATGGAATACTTACGTAATGGGAAGTAAAGGGAGGAGAAACTGCAGAAAATAGAAAACAATGAGAAGGACATTGGAAAAATAGTCAATACCTCATCAGATTGTCTTTATTAGCTTGTCATTCTCCAGTAGAGGAATACAATGCTTCTTTTCAAGAATATATCACACTTGGAGGTACATCTCCTCTCTGGTTTTGTCCACATTTTAAAAAGTGCAATAATATAAAAAAATTGACCACACTGAGGGACATATAATTTACAGGTTTCTTTCCACACACACTCCCTCATCAAATTCCATTACTCATATCGCATTAACCCCGGCTTGAAAGTTGGAATCTTCATCTCTCCTGACACCTAAAGCTGGTTTAGCGGGTTGATTGTTTTTTTTTTTTTTTTTTTGGGGGGGAGTATGATGATAGGTGTGTGCGTGACAGATGGCTGAGCCCCTAGGGAGTTTTGTACCACTATTTCAGCAAAAGGGGTTGTCTGATCTTATCTATTACTTATCATGAGACAGATTGCAATCACATTGTGTAATTACATATTTCCAACTATCAAAATATTCCATTATCATTTTATTTTGTGCAATGTAGTAACAAAAAGCATCTCAGACAAGTAGTTTGAAATGTAATTTAATCTCTCTTGGTGCAGACCCTTGGGTATTATATAAGAAATACTGTCATGGTCTTGGTTAGATTAGTTTGCTCAAGAGCAGTGATAAAATGTGTTACTACTCTCTGTTTTCGTAAGAAGAAAAACATCACCATAAAGTAGGTGCCAGGAGATTCAACCCTATGAGGAATTTTTTTCCCCCGGTTTTCTGAAACCTAGGAGCAATTTATGATTTTGCTGTGGTTTTTATAATACAAATGTATCCACAGACTTAAAAAAGGAAAGATGTGATAAACTGACACCTCTTTCAGAGCTATTGCCTTTATGTATTAACAAATGGCAATAAGGACTCTAAAGAATCAATTATAAATATTTTTTTAATAGTGAAATAAAAGGAAGACCAGATGTGAGGAAAGATTGAGTTTGTGTTAAATGAGCACTTTTGAGGTACCTTTGAGACACTAAAGTAGACTCCTGGAGCTGACAGATGGAGTCAGATGTTTTGAGCCTGTCTTGTGTTTGGAGTGGACAGAAGTTGAAAGGCAGTGAGCTGAGGTTTAAATAGGAAAAAAGAGAAAAGCATGGATTTCCAAATCAGATTCCCCTGTTCTGTCCCCACAAAAGGGAGGAAACCTGCTTTTCATTTATGGTCTACAATGGTAAAGCAGGAAGAACCTCTCAGTGAAGGGGAAGTTCGAGACCTTCTTTAAATACTATACTTGGAACCCTTGAGGTATTGTGCCAATTATGGGGTACCCCGAGACAGGACAAAGTGAAGTCAAAGCTCTTATGAGTCTCACTGCTCCTCCACTTTCTGACCACCCCCATTGCCAACCCCTAACTTAAAGGTAGAGTGCATTTATGTAATTGTGGCCTCAGAAAATCAAAAAAGTTCTACAGTGCAGGTCATTTTAAATCTTTACCAAATGGTATTCTGTCCAGTTTCTCCACATGGATTATATAATCTGTTGAAGGAAGTTAAAAAAAAAAAAAATCTTTTTTTTCTTTTTGTATCTCATTAGTGAATTCTAACCATACTCTTCTTTAGGTCCCTTTTCCATCTCAGTCTGGTTCTCACATTCTTAGAAAGAACAATGGGATCTTTAAACTCAGTTTGTGTTGGGAAGAGGCCAAAATTAGTTAGTGTCCCATTGATAGAGCAGCCTTTAGCTGTACAGTCTAGGGAAGGCATTTACCCCTCTCTTCCTCCTGTTTTCTTAGTTTGGCATATTCTAGCTTGTATTTTGTTCTCCCTGTAAATATGAGAGAAAATAAAAGGCACTATTCAGCCTTTTTTGTCTAAAAAGTCTGGCATTTCAGTGGTTTTCTTTAAGGGGGGGGTCCTCATTTGTAACCAGCTTTGCCATGAACGGAAATCAATCTGAATGTCCTATTGTGCATCTTTTTTCTTTCCTCACAGCCTGAAATTTCCTTTGCCAAGTTTTCAAGCTGAACCTGAAAGACCCTTTCTCATTTTCCCGTTCCCTGACTCCAGCTCCATTGAACCCTCGCAGAGCTTTCTCAGGCAAAAGGGCTGCTGGGTGAGGACTGGATGGAACTCGACCTACTCCGCTAACCCAGTAGCCTGAGCCAATCACAAAGAGGATTGGAACCTCACTTGAGCCTCTCGTCCCATCCCTCCCCCTGCAACAGCCTCCGGAAAGGACTTGGGAGGGTGTGTTTGCAATTTAAATCCTTGGCTTTATGCCCACTTCTTTTCCAAATAAGAAGGCAGGAGCTGCTATGAGGTGCAAAGGGGTCTTCTGAATTGCAGTGGCAATAGGATCCAAAGGTCGTCGCTCCTGTCTATTTTATTTGCTTTGGAAGCTAACGGGACAGGGCAAGGATGGTGGAAGCTTTCTGTGCTACCTGGAAGCTGACGGACAGTCAGAACTTTGATGAGTACATGAAGGCTCTAGGTGGGTAAAGATAAGATGTGCTGTTCTCTTCTTGACCCCTGCAGCTTCATATACTTGCAGATTCCTTCTTTCACCCCTTAGATTGGCAAGCGACAAAGACAGATCACATTGTGGTAACTGGATCCTAGGCTATGCCTTTCTCAGGGAGTGGGTTTTCAATGTGGCAGTTGCCTGCTTTCTTGCCCAGGGCCAAATATTGGTGGTCTGTGGAGAAGTGAAGCTTTTTCTGTGCCTTCGCTGTTTTCCCTTCAGCCTGCACTTATTATTCGTGCATCCAAATAAGCATCCACTTAGTACAGCTTAGTGGCTCTATTGTGTGATTAATGGTCTAAATGTGCTCTAATGAAACTTACACTTTAGGACTTGGATTCCAAAATAGGAAAACAGTTTCCTGCTTTGTGAGCTATTTTGGAAGTTGCAGCTGACTGTATTGCTTCCCTGTTTTAGGTGTGGGTTTTGCCACTAGACAGGTGGGAAATGTGACTAAACCAACAGTGATCATCAGTCAGGAGGGGGACAAAGTGGTGATCAGGACTCAAAGCACATTCAAGAACACAGAGATTAGCTTCCATCTGGGAGAAGAGTTTGATGAAACTACTGCAGATGACAGAAACTGTAAGGTAAGAAGCCACTTATTCTCTGGGGTGGGGATGCGGAGGAGGGAATAAAAGAGAGAGATTCCTCATGCTACTTTTTTTAGATGATGGCAAGTGGAAAATGTTCTCAGTATTTCAACACACAGAGAAGGATGTCAGGGTTAATTTGGCATTCTAGCACACATTAGTTTTGTTCTAAACAATGGGTTACTTATAGCTTGAATCTTGAATCTATCTCTTACCATACGTCTTCACATTATATATCAAACCTTTCAGAAAGTATTTAATAGCATTCTTTTGAAAGAACAGATGCATTTTATTTTATCTCTCTGATTGCCTTGGATTGCCTAAGTAGATAGCTTGCCTCATTCTAAAGTTTTGTTTAAAGGAGAAGGGTGACTGGTCCTAAAACACTTGTTCAGGATTTTTATTTCTAATATATAAAGTGTTTGCATCTAGATGTACACATTTCAATTAAATTATGAATGACTCGAGTTTACAGAATAAGGACTCTAGAAACAACAGAGGATATGGTACTAACATGATAATTAATTGATCACAATTTATTCAGTGATACAGCTCTTTCAAAAATCACTTCACTTGATTTCCACATCAGAAATCAGATCTGTACCTATTACTGTTCTGTATTTTGTTGTTGCTCTCAGTCTATTGTCAGCCTAGATGGAGACAAACTCATTCATGTACAGAAATGGGATGGCAAAGAAACAAATTTTGTAAGAGAAATTAAGGATGGCAAAATGGTTATGGTAAGTAATGGAATTCTCCCTTCCTTGAGTTTTACCCCTCTCCCTCCCTCCTCCCCTTCTTCTGATTCATTCCCTTCCCTCTTTTTCCCTCCCTCTTTTCCTCCCTCCCTCCCTTTAATGAGCTTAAGTCATTAGCAAGTTGCCTTAACCTTGTGTAAAACAGAAAAAAAATAAAAAAGATCCTAGCTAATTGTTTCCTCAGCTCCGCTTCTTTAACTATAGAAAAAGAAAAATTCTTAGTGAGGTTAAAAAAAAGTTGCCATTGATTTAGCTAAAACCGTATCAAAGAAGAATTTTTGTGGGATTACTTCGAATGCTGATCCTCAAATGAAATCTAATTATAAAGTTGTTAATCATGAAAATATATAAAAAATGATTGATATTCCTATAAGATATCAAGCTTGCTGGATCTCAGAAAAATTACTTTATAGCTCTTGTAATAAATAAAAGATCTTTAAACGTTTTTTATTTTAGTTTATAAAGGTTATATAAGTTCAGTGCAGATAATTTAAAATATAACACAAAAGTGTAACAAAAATATAAAAATTTTCTCTAATTTCTATTCAAAGAAAACAATTTTTATATTACTCCTTCCAGTGTATTTTTTAATGCATGTTACCTTTTACACGTATCTTTTACATGTACCTGTTCAATACTAATCATCATGTAAAAATTATAAAATAGAAAATAATTAAAAATAATTTCTCTGATGATGGAGTAACATCATAAACTGGGAAAAATGTTATGCCTTTATCTAGCTTCCCAGACGTATGTGTGTTTGTGTGTGTGTGTGTTTGTGTGTGTGTGTGTGTGTGTGTGTGTGTGTGAACTGAGTAATGGTATTTTGATCACACTGAAGTAGTCGATGTATCATTGTATCATTTTGGGTTATTTGGAGGGGTGGGATTGCTTTACATTTTCCTTCTAAGATAATAACAGAAAAGATTGTTTTGTTTTTGTTATTTAAGGAAATTGTTGCTTCCTGCCTTCCCATTAACTACTGCAATCAGAGTTGCTCTAGATTGAGACATAGGATTTCCATATTCATACATCTTTTCATGGGAGGAAGCGAGGTGGAGAGCAAAGGGACAGTTTTTCTTCCATGTTAATGAATATTTGCCCACATTTTTCTGCAGTGATTATCGAAAGAAAGGATTCATTTCTACAAGTTTTGATCTGAATTTTCCTTTATGCTTCACGTCCATTTTTTCCCCCGATACAGAAAAGTGGATAGCTCAGCTTTGGCTATATGACTGTGTTCAGGCAAAATTGAGTTCAAAAAGATAAAGCAATGGGTGATAATGGCACACTATTCTCTTGAAAATCACATCAATACATGAAAAGAGTGAACACCAAAAAAAACCCCTAAATTTTGTAAAGAGAGATTTTGTAGCAATTCTTCAGTTTGGATTTGACGTAAGAAGCCATGTTTCACATTATATCCCACCTAACCACCGAGGTGTACACAGGCTAAAGCATGACAGTCATGTACATTTACCTTTTCCTGCTGATGTTGTAACAAGTCATTGCAAATACCACTTGACCAAATGGTTTGAATTTTCTAAATACTCTTAGGTGGTTATCTAGGTCATGAATTGAAAACTTGATGAAAACCTACTACAGGTTTTATTCACTTTCAAAGCAGATATCTAACTTGCTCCAATTACTCTGAGAATTTAAGGCAAAAAGAATTATTTTGACCTGAATCTATATATATATATATTCACTTATTCACTCAATAAATATAAGGGTTTCTTTTTGTTTTAAGAAATGAGAAGCTAATACAGCATTTAATGCTTGTAAATGCTATCTTTCTTTTGCATAATATTTAAACCATACATACGATAATCTTTTAAAATGTCAGCTATGGATGTTCCTGTGTAAAAAGATGTGATTATCTTTTGAATCTTTCAGACTCTTACTTTTGGTGATGTGGTTGCTGTTCGCCACTATGAGAAAGCATAGGAAGGTTCCTGATCTGGAGCTGGAGAAGCTCTACTATGTTTCTGTTTTCTCAAGTCTCAGTGTGATCCTGCTATTACAGCATGGCTGATTGCTATTTAGAAGGTTATCCTTGGTGTGGAAGTGGAAAATGGTGATTTAAAAACTTGTTACTTTAAGCAACTAGCCCAATTTTGATCTGCAAACTTATCATGTCTTATAGTTTGCATTAAAATTTTAAGCTGCATTTTTTTTAAATTAAGAAGTGAATACATTTTATAATTTCCATTGGAATGTAAATCAAATTGAAATAAAAATCTTATACCCATGAGAAATTTTGTTGTTGTTTATAACTTCACTAATCTAGCTGGGAATTGTATATTAGAATTTCAAATAAAATAGCCTTTCTTTGACATAAAGTGAGGCTGGAAAAGTTAGCACTTTGTTTAAAATACTAATTTAGAAAAATAAGCAGAAGCCTAGGGAAATGTGAATATGCTATAGTTTTGGTTGAAACTCCCATAGAGAATATGTGATGATTAAAATAGTTTGGCCAGGATGCAAAGAAGCATTGTCATGGTTGAGTTGCACAAATGACCTCTTGCTATTAGAAACAGGCAGACTAAAGAAGCAAAATGATACACATGAAAATGTCTTATTAAAAGGTAAATATAATCAAAATAACATACAATCAAAATGTCATATAATTCAAATTTCTTATTGAAGGGTAAATAGAAAAAGAGAGTGAATGTTATCCTGGATGATAAAGATGTGTCTCCATAAAAGTACATTGAGCTGAACTAAGTCAATAAGTCAATGCCAAAACGAAGTGTTTGTAGAATAAACAGAAAAGCATTCACATTCTTTGTGTGGGAGTTGTTGGAATTGAGTTGACCAAAGGACAGAAACTAAATATCTATCTGTTGGTAACTGGCAAGGGTTTGCATTTGTAAATACAAACAAATGTTATTTTATATTTCACTATTTACAAAATGCTATTTATACATTTTCTCAAACCCACAATGTGAAGCAGGTAAGGCAAATGTTACCTGTATTTTACCGATAAAGAAATTGAAGATTAGATTTACATATCCAAGTTCTCATGACTAGTAAATAATACCAAGAATTGGAAACCTTGAAATTTTCCTCCTTATTTCCTCTCAATAATTAATATTTCAGCTAACTTCTTTTCTGAAGCAAAAATATAAGATTTTATATTCCCTGATCATGCCTTAGGAAGTCTTTTCTCTGTTAGCCTTTGTGGGTAGGAGGTGGGGAAAGGGTAAATATTTTTCAGTACAAATATCCAATGTTAATTTTTAATTAACCCAGTGATTCCAGCAAGTTTCTGTAAGTTAATTCAAGGTACAATTTACTTGTAAGTATGAGAAAACTTCCTTTAACTTATACAATTTACTACAATGATACTATTACCTGACTATTTTATTATTTTAATTACTATAATAAAGAGTAGAAAAATCTAAAGTGCAGCTATAGGATTTAACATCTGAATGTACAATGTCAAGATTTAAGATTATCTGGTTAAGGTTACCATTCCTAAAACTACAGTCTACTTTTGTCTTTAAAAGCTATGACCCAGCAATTCCACTTCTGAATATTTATCTGAGGAAATCCAAAACACTAATTCGAAAAGATATACGCATATTCATCCTTATGTTCACTGCAGCATTATTTACAATAGGCAAGATATGGAGGCAACAAAAGTGTCCATCAGTAGATGATTGGATAAAGAAGATGTGGTATACATATATACAATGGAACATTATTTGGCCACAAAAAAAGAATGAAATCTTACCATTTACAACAACATGGATGGACCTAGAGGGTATTATACTAAGTGAAATAAGTCAGACAGAGAATGACAAATATCAACTATATACGGAATTTTGAAAAAAATAAAATGAACAAACCAAACAAAACAAACAGACTGATAGCTAAGAGAACTGCTGGTTGCCAGATGGGAGGAGGTTGGGGAATAGATAGAAAAGGGATTAAGAAGGGATTAAGAAGTAAAAATTGGCAGTTACAAAATAGTCTCGGGAATATAAAGTACAGTATAGAGAATATAGTCAATAATATTATAATAACAATGTATGGTACCAGGTGGACACTAGGCTTATGGGGGGGATTACTTCATAAGTTATATAAATATCTAACCACTATGCTGCACACCTGAAACTAATATAATATTGAATGTCAACTGTAATTGAAAAAATAAATAAAAGTGTGAAGCAGAACTCTGAGAGGGCATATGCTCCAATTACTCTGACAGCCCGCATCTCTGCTTCTCCTGAAGGACTGCTTTCTGTTGGTGATTTCAGCCTATGCTCTGGTAGAAGCATAGATTCTGGCCTGTCTATTGTTACAAGGCTAAGATACAAGGGCAAGGATGGGGATTCAGCTTCAGGTCATTATCATTAGACTAAATAATATCCTTCTGGCATTTATTTCCACAATAACTGTCTTATAGAGTGAAGAATAGAAAAGTTTCTGGGTGGCCTAAATAGGAGACACAGTTATACTGGGCTAAAAGATCAAGAGGTGCAGTGATGGACCAAATGCATTTTGTTCTAGGAAGATAATTAACAGATATTTTTGCTTAAATGTTTACAGGGCCGTTGCAAACCATTTTTCTTCAAGCCATATTCTGTCTCACATAATAACCTGTCAATGTACTAATTTTTCCCCACCTCCCCCCTTTTTAGCATAGTTAACAAAAAAGGAAAAATTAGCAAGCCCAAAGGCAATTTGACCATTAGGCCCTGGAAAAACATTTCTGAAACTCCCAGATCCCAAATATGGAAACTAGGCTAAAGACTATCTTGTGAAATCCAGTCACGGAACCTTGACAATGAGTAAGCAGCAGCTCTTCCCTCTCACAGGAGTTGTCTCTCACTTATATATACTATACCCTCACAACACCTAGAACATGGAGACCTACAAATACTAAGGGTTGAGGTATACACCCAGAGATGTTGAAGCATTGTGCTTTTTAGAGAGTGGATATAAAGGACAGCCAAAGAAAACAGGGAGTAGAAAGGAGAATGGTATTTCTACCCATTAACTTCAATATGTTGTCCTTTTAAGATTTCAAGTATTTCTTTTTTATTCTTAATTTTTTTAAAATTAAAATTTATTGGGGGTGACAATGGTCAACAAAACTACATAGGTTTCAAGTGTACAATTCTATAATACATCATCTATATATTACATTATGTGTTCACCCCCCAGAGTCAGTTCTCCTTCCATTGCCATATATTTAGCCCCCTTTACCCTCGTCTACCATCCCTCCCCCCTTTCCCTCTGGTAACCACAGATTTCAAGTATTTCTTTTGTTCTAAAATGTGTATGCCATATTTTATGCTTACTTAAGAATTATTTCATAACCAATTTACTTCCTGGCTTATTGGAAAATGAAAATAAAGTGAATATTGTTATCTTGTTACGGATACCAGGACCGGAAAGAACCCAAGCGGCACTCAGAGAGTTAGGAGAGTCAGCTTTATTACAACGGTGGGTTCAGTGGGATCCTTCCCAAAGACTGAGCCCCTAGCAAGGTTTTGAGCAGGTTTTTATGGGTTGGGGACTTCCTTGAATTGGGGAAGGGGTAGGTGTTGTCTAGTGATTGGCTCAGGGTGTGGTTTGGAGGGGGCTATGCGGAAGTGGGCTGGGGCTTAGGCTGGGGACTTCTCTCTCCGCTTGGGCCACCATTTTAGGTCAGTTCCACATGGCAGGGAACCATTTTAGGTCAGTTTCTCCATCAATCTTTTACAATTAAAATAAATCCTTTTCCCATCTTTGAAAATGTTTGGAATAGAACCACTAAGTTATTTTGCTGTCCTTAAACTTGTTTTCTCTCATCAGTTCATCTTTTTCTTTTTTCCTTTCTCCTGGTCCATTTTCTGCCATACTCTTTTTGTTGTAGACTGAGAAACTCCTAGTGTTACCAAGCAAGAGTTCGTCGCCCAATGCACATAGAAGCCAATAATATTACAGTACTGGTTTTTGAGAAAAGAAAAGGTTTTATCAAGAGGTTGACCAGCAAGGAGACATGAGGCAAGGCTCAAATCTGTCCCCCTGATCCAGGGTTTGGGGCGAGTTTTAAGGGGTTGGGGGAACAGGTTGGTAGGCAGAGCATTGGCAGGACAGTTTTCAATGTGAAGGTTTGGGAATTTGACCATTTATGGTAACTTACAGTAAGGGGCTTCAGCTCCAGATCTTTTTGGGCAACAGACCCTTTACTTCTGAAAGGGTTCCAGTGTTCAAGTTCTTGTCATGTCCCAGTCCTTCGGTTCCATGGCGCAGGGGTGGGGTGGGGTAAGACTTTGGTTCAGGGTGGACCTGGAAGTCAAAGTTCTCTCCTCTGTGCATGCTTTGGTTTTGGCATGACTTGGGGTTTTGGTCTGTGATCTTTGAAAAGTAACTCAGTATCTCGTTAGAAACAAGATAGGACCAGTTGAAGCTGGTTCTGCGGTTAGGTCTACAAGGATCATTTTGTACACCACTGGGAGGAACTTTGATTCTCAAAGGCTTTGGAATCATCCTAAAGCTGAGGCAAGACTTGAACTGACCTGGCAGGACATGAAACAGAAAATGAAAGCGCCTTGATTCCCATTTCAAAGCCTGTTTCATGAGACACATTCCCATTTTATTACACAGGATCCAAAATAAGGTTTTCTCTGATGGGAAACAAATATACTTTACAACATCTTTTATGAGGTTTGTTATTTGGGAGGGTATTTTCTTCTCCAAAGGAATTCCATGCCCTACAAATTTAAACTATATTCTTTTTTACCTTAAAGGGGTTAGCATCCTCATAAATGGTATTGGAAGGAACACAGAACCCAAGGCAGTTTGGGAATCTTGGCTCTTTCGTTATACTAAGTATTGTTAAAAAACAAAATTTGACCAAGTAAATTTGAAGACCTAATTACCTTTATTAAGTGCTTTATAAACTGGACAGCATCTCACCTAGCAACTAGAAGTGTGCTCTAAGGGGTTGTACAGAATGGACTGTTCTTATAGGAATATGGGAGGGGCAAGGGAGCTATTAACAAAATTAAGGTTTATTTTTAGAGCAAGACTTCTGGGGTGGGGAAGGGCAAGGGTTTTTCTCCTGCAGATTGCCTCTTCTTTCTATGTGTGGATTAGAGCCCCAAGTGATAGATTATCAGTGTTTGACCAGAAAATTCCTGATTAGTTGATTAAGATTCTGCTTCTGGGAGAGGTTGAATCTGCAATTAGATTAGATAGTTAATCTAGTTTTGGTATCCTGGGCTTTTAGCACGGAGTGACACCATTTTGGGCCCATGGTTTTCTCTTTAGAAGCATCTTCAAAAATTCCATGGAAGAGTAAAATCAACTGGCTTTATTTATGATTTTCATGCATCTCTGGAATATATAAAGCATGGCTCTGTTACAGGAAAAGAGGGTCCTTGGCTTTGAGCAGGAATTCAAGCGTGAGCCAGGAAATAAAGCAAACGTAGTTTATTGATTAAAGATTATTCCATAGGCAGAGCAGTTGTCTCTGTGCAAGAAACAACCCCAGTCCTCTCTGGGGCTGTGGTTTTTTTTATTAGTTAAGCTTTTTAGTACAGGAATACAGGGAGGAATATTCCTATTTGTTTCGGGAAGTGGTGGCTTTTCTGGATAGTGGGGATACACCTCCGTTTTGTCCTTATATGGTCCTCTCTGGAAGTATGATAGCACTTGTACGATGTCATTTAGCAAGGAGATGTATTATAATGACCATATACTGTGGCTGGAGGTTACTTGGAGGTGGCTTTTGTCACCATCTTGGCTTTGGCAAGTTCTGGCTGGTCTCCCTGTCTCATCTTGATTTACAGGTCTCGTGTCTCCAATGGCCATTATTGGTTTTGTAGCAGGCCCTACCAGGTGGTTAATGGTTTTCTTGGAGGCCCTGACTCCACCCTACCTATCTCAGTTCTGAGATAGTGTTCTAACTCAGTTGTTAAAAACAAACACACTGTTAAAGAGAAAACTACAGGCCACAAATGGCGTCACTTGTGCTAAATAGCTCATGATACCAAACCTAGATTTGATACCTGACCCATTGAGCTTCGATCTCTCCTAAAAATATGCTCTTAATCAATCAGTCTGGAATTTTCTGGTAAACACCAATGAGGTAATCAGTCTTTTGGGCCCTCTCCAAACCTATCCCTGTAGAATGAAGAGGCAATCTGCATGATAGAAACCCTTCCCCTTCTCCCTCCCACCCCCGACTTGCTGTCCTTTCTTTTCTTTTGTTAGTAGATCTCTTGCCCCACCCTTATTACTATAAAAACCTTCTATTTTGTACACCCTGTCCAGGGCCCTTTAATAAAGTAAATTTGATTGTCAAGTTTATTTGGTTAAATTTTGTTTTTCAACAAACAAAACTCCAAAACCTAGTGTATTCAAGCAGTAGCTGTGGAACAGCACTACCACTTTAGCAACACCCTGAGGGCTTGTAAAAACACAAATTAATGGGCTCCACCCCTTGAGTTTCTAGTGCAATTGGCCTGGCCTGGAGCCTGGAAATTTTCCTTTCTACCTAGAATTCCTAGGTAGGACTGATGCAGCCAGTTCAGGGACCACACTTTGAGATCCACCGTGTGATCCAAAACTTCTGCCTACCTCCTCCAAATCAGGATACTCCAAGGTTCTCGGCACCTCTTCCGAGGAGAAGCCCCGTAGGATTCGGGCCACGAGGCATTTAGGCCGGGATCTAGCGCAAACACATTCCTTTCGAGGCCAATCACTGAGGCTAAGAAGTAAAAGGGCAAGAAATCATTAGGCAGCTGCTGGTCAAGCTAACCGAGTTGCTGCAGGCTCTGCCCTCGCACGTGACCGCTGGGCGTCTACACCTTCATCTGTCTTCTGCCTCCTCCCCACCCCCAGAGCCTGACGGTCCGAGTGGAGCCGCAGGACCGCCCCAGTCTCCCAGGCTTGTGGCCGTGACCCGCGATGGCGCTGCTGAACGCGATCTTTTGCTGTCTGTTGACCATCTGGCACTGCCAACCCGGTCTGGGACTGCCTCTGGCGCCCGCGGGCTTTCAGAGTCCGGCTCCGGCGGTGGGTGAGTCGTCCGCAGCCCTTTCCCTCTCCGGAGCGGCCGGAGAGCGCCGGGGCGGAAGCGCGGGCTCAGTCAGAAGCGCGCGGGGCCGCGGAGCGCCCTGACCCGGACTCCAGCGAACTGGGCCCCAGATGCGCTGGTCGCCAACACCGGCTGCTGGGCGCGGGAGGGCGAGAGCCACGGAGGGACCAGAGCGCCAAGTCGACTCGCGGGGAGGCAGAGGCTTGACTGGGAGAAGTACCCGCTCCAGTGGGGGTGCTCCTAGCGGGTGCGGCAGCTGGATTCCGCCTCCCGTGCAGTGGTTTACACTTCGTGACTCCGGATGTTTTGCTCTCAGGGGGAGGGAAGGAAAAGCTGCGTGCTAACAGGAAAAAAGAATTTGGGAGCTGGATGTCCCGCCCTTCCAGCGGCCCTGAATCTGCCCAGAGCCGAGAGGGAGCTACAAACTTTCTGCCTCACCTGAGGGGTGTAAATTTCAGTGGGACTCAGTATCTTCTGTCCCGCTCACCGAGTTTGGTGGCCTTTTCTTTCCACTCCCTCATGCAGAGTACGGTCACAGCTTCGGTGCTGCCCACCCCTAGTCTACGTTAGAAATCATGGGGCCTTCATTTCACTTTACCTGGACGCGGGGATCCCCGCGAGCGAGGCCAATTTTATTCATTCCTAACACTTTACACAGTGCCTGTGACAGTGATGGGTCTCAAAGTGCGGTCTGGGACCGGCAGCAGCAGCACCACTTAAACTTGTTTAAAATGCAGGTTTTCAACCCCAACCCGAACCTACCGAATCCGAAACTACGAAAATTGGGGCCCGACAATTTGTTTAACAAACGCTCCAGGAAATTCTGATAGAGGCTAGAGTTTGAGAACCCCTGTTCCAGAATAGATAAATGTTGGATGAGGGATTTTTGAGCCTTCCGTTTCAAAGATCAAGGTACCCACACCTTCCAGACTCCCTTTAAAAAAAATAGTTGCTCTGTTATTTGGGGGGGGGGGGGGGCTTAGACAGGTGGAATTCTGTCCCGTGCTTTCCGCACAGCTGTCTCTGAAACTCAGTGCAGTGCTTAGTCCCAAACCTCTCTCCTCTTTTGCTCTTGCCTCTCAAGCACTTTGGAAATGCTCTGTGGAAAATGCCCTCTCTGTCTGAAAGCCAAGTCCTCATGACTCAGCTGTCAGGCGGTTGAGAGCAAGAACTATAAATCTGGTTTCCCAACTGTCATTCACAGCAAGAAATTGTTTCAAAATATACTTATGTATGCTGGTTCCTGCTTTTATTAAAGCTGGAGCTATGTTTAGTTATGTGGCTGTTTAGGATTTCGAGATAAAATGTCTCAGGTTGCGTGAGACCAACCAATCGCAAATTCACCTTTTGCTTTTAAGACTCTGATTGGTGAAGGCTCTAGTGACAAGGTGCTGGGGTCTAGTGACTCTCCAGTTCACACTTTTGTGTTTTGGTAGAGAAGCAACAAGTTGAGTCACCTAGGGAAGAGGGAGAAGGGTGACCAGGGTTCAAAGAGCTGCTAAGGGTTGACTTAGCAGTTTCACACCGGATGTATTATTTTACATGTGTTTTCCACTTGATGTGACCTTCCCCTTTCCTCCCCTCCCATCCCAAAATGCTTGGATTTCCTTACAACACTCGCCATGACTGGCTTCTTCTCACTTGATATTTGTGTGTGTGTGTGTGTGTGTGTGTGTGTGTGTGTGTAAATTACCAGTTCAGTTTTCTGTCCTGTCAAGTCCTGGTGGTCAGAGGACAACAACCCAGAGGAGCTTCCCCTGAGTGTGTTTAGCCACGATTCTTTAGATTTAGTAGGTTAGGACCTGCTGGACTATTTGGTAGGACCTGACATAAACAAATAAAAACACATATTTTAAACAGCCATATGTCCAAACATCTAAATTATGGTTTACTAGGTCCTTGAGAATAAATTAAAACTTTCTAAGATAAGTTGTAAGTTTTTCTTTTTTTTTTTTGGTATAATTATGAGCATTTATCTAGCTATGTTGACAACACATAGACATATACAAACATTTGTGGGCATCTTTTAAAGATTATCTGGAGAACACGATAGTAAGTGTGGTGTAGTGGAAAGAACTTTGGATTGTGAACCAGAGAGTCTGGATGGGAGTGTGGGCTCTGCCACAGGCCAGATCTGTGGTCTTGGAAACAGACACATACACACACACACACACACACACACACACACACACACACACAGCATTTTGTATACGATTTTATTACAGGTGGAAGGCGAGGCCTCCAGAGGTTCATTACTCATAAATTCCAGGTTAAGAACCTATCAGAGCTCCGTTCTTGGCGTCTATTTAAAGACACCCTTCAGTGCATCTAAGTAATCACCTACCCCTCACTTATCTGTCTGGCAATGCGGTGTTGTGGAAAGAGCATTGGACTGCCAGTCTGGAGAGACTGGTTCCAGTTTAGCTTTCATTGCTGAGTCACCGTGTGATCTTGAGGAAATCCTGAAATCTGTCTATGTCTAATTATAGAATGTTTGTTGAGCGCCTACTATAGGTCAGGCATATTCTAGATGCTGGGGATATATAAATCTAGATACTAAATTATATCAGAGGGATGTGTCCTTAATGTGTTTCCAGTTTTGGTTTACAAAAATTTAATGTATTTATAATCTCATGTCCCTTAATCAGCACAGTATATCATGTAGGTGCTGTCATTATCTATTTTACATGAGGTGAGTGAGACAGAAGGACATTTGAAAGTGAGCACACGCAGGGATGCAGCGTGTGCAGTGGTTAAGAACAATGCGGTCTCTGGAGTCAGATTTCCTGAATCCCTGTCTTGGCTCTGTTGCCTATGACATATTTAATCTCTGTGTGCTGCAGTTCCTTACTTGCAAAATGGAAATAATGATGAGTTACTATATGTAAAGCATTAAAAAAAAAGTACTAAACTTACAGTAAGTACTTGATAAATTTAAACTATTCTTTGGAAATGAGAAAGTTCAATCTTAAATGCAAACTTGGAGTTACAAAATAATAACGGTACAATTAACATTGAACTTACTAGATGCCAGGCACCCTCTAAGAGATTTACTTCTATTAAGTCATTTAACCCTCAGGTAGTAGGCAGTAATAGCTTCCCCATTTTATAGATGAAACAAGCCAAGATCATACAGCTAGATTAGTAAGTGGAGCTTGGGTTCAAAGTCAGGTAGTCTGACTCTTGTCCCTACTCTGATCCATAACACTATACTGTTCTGTGTTCACCTTAAATGTTACTACACCTTAACATTTCACAAATAATAAAATACATGGAAGGACAATTCTGATCTATTTGCTAGCTCCACTTTGCTTGTTGGATAAAGTATGTCTAAACTGGAAATAAAAGTAGGCATATTTTCTGCATTATAGCATAAAATAAATCACTTTTGGCTAATGTTTTCAAATGGAGACTGCATATCAAGTAATTGACCATAAAGACTATTTTACCTCTACTTTCTTCTGGATCTTTCGTTTACCATTTCTTAACTGTGAACTTAAATGTGTTATAAAATTATAACGATGTTGTGAAGAAACAACTTACCTTTTCTATCTTAACAAATTAACTGTTTTCAATTTTTTTTACTTTATTATTCCAGCCTTGGGTTTTATTCTAGTGTTTGCTTACATGCACACTCAGCATTTTTCATCTTTGTGTAGATAGCAGTTTGCATTCTACTTCTTTGCTCCATGCTTCTGGTGTAGTTATGTGGTGCTTCTGTCACTTCTGATGTATTTCTGATGTAAATTACAGAGTGAACTCAAAATTCAAAGTGTGAAAAAGTCTCAATATTAAAACAATGTATTAATTTCATATGAAAGGCAACAAAATCATTAAAGATATATGTAAATTAGGTACAAGCAAACTTGAGAGTCTTTCCAAATGGGGTTCAGATTTTGACTCTGCTATTTATTGGCTGTGTATACACGAGTAAATTTCCTAATTGATCCAGTGTTAGTTTCTCAACATGGAGAACAATGATTTCTATTTCAGAGAGTAGTTTTGAGAATGAAGTGACACAATATATTTAAATTGCTTGTCACAATGTCTGACACATAGTAAATACCTAATAAAAAGAGACACTACTGTGATTATTAGTACTAGTTTTTCTTTCAAAATAATCTTTCTCAAGATGATTTACAAGCAAGATGCTATCAAACGGGTCTGGGCTTCTCCCTGAAAACCTAATGGAAGTCTCCTCTTTAACAAATACTTCTCTTAAAATTATTAACATTTTATATAAATGTATGATAGAAGATATTCCTCTAAAAACTTTTAAGAACTTCTGGAATTCAATTTTTGGCTTAAAGCTAATATTAAAGTTTTATAGTCTTTCCCCATTAATGTTGAGCGGGAAGGTTTTGCAAGAATTTAGGAGATTTACAATTGGTAACCACAAAATTGCCATGGGGATATGAAAGTTAATTTGGGGAATATAATCAGTAATGTAAAGATTTTGTAGGGTATCTGAAGGACACTTGTCTTATTAGGGAGACCACTTCATGGACAGTATAGATGCCTGATAACTGCTCTGTACACCTGAAGCTGAAGCTGAATAATAATGAATGTCAACTATAATTATATATATTATAGACACATATATATTCACAGTAAGTGGAGTACAGCATAAGGAATAGAGACAGTGGAAATGTAACGGCTGTATGCGATGTCAGAGGGGTAGTAGATTGGGGGTAGGGGGTTATCACTTTGTGAGGGGTATAAATGATAAATGTCTATTACATTGTTGTGTACACCTGAAACTAATAAAAAAAAATAGAATTTAGGAGACTTAGTATTTAGTTCCTGGTTCTCCAATCTATTTACTGTGTCACCCTAACAAACCACATGATATTTCTATATCAGTTTTTCGACACGAAGCATGTAAATAAATTATAAAACTTTACATTTTGGAATGAAACAGACATGCTGTTAAGACACAATATATTATTATTGACCTCCTAGAAGGATGTCTCTGTATATTTCATTATGCAGTTTGTGTTTGTTATATAGTCTTGTTATCCCTGACCTCCTCAGTTCTGACACATGTAAGTAGTAAATTCTAGTACATTCTTCCTACTGTCCTTAGAATCTTCATCTCACAGGAAAAGATTATATTTAACTTCAGGGCATATGAACACTTAAGTTACTAAGACTTTGCTCCATAACAGGGAGGAGAAACTGTGTCTAGACTTATTGTAAATATTTGTATGGGAATACCAAAAAAAAGTAGATTTAGCACCATTTCTTTTCTAATCAACAGGACAGTTTTGGCACGTGACTGACTTACACTTAGACCCTACTTACCACATCACAGATGACCATGCAAAAGTGTGTGCTTCATCCAAAGGCATAAATGCCTCTGATCCTGGACCTTTTGGAGATGTTATGTGTGATTCTCCATATCACCTTATTTTGTCAGCATTTGATTTTATTAAAAATTCAGAACAAGAAGCCTCTTTCATGATATGGACAGGGTAAGTGATTATATAAAGACCATCAGTTATTCAATATTTACCTGTAGTGTCCTAAGCTTCATTAGAAAGCTGAATTCCATAAGCTTAATTATGTTTTAAGAATTATTTGGGTTTAAAAAATACTAGGTGAAATTAATCAACATTGTTAGAGATAAGAAAAATTTTGTCTTTTTAGAATACAAGAAAGATGTCGATGTTAATGAACATGAATCCATAAATAGCACACTTGTATCAGTATCTTGAAGTATTTATTAATGTGATAAATGTATTGGTTAAATAATTGAAGACAGATGGCAACAATGGGAGTTAGCCTGTGATAGCAATTTCGTATCATCTGGTGGTATAATTGATTAATTAATTCTATCCATCACTGTAGAGTGAAGAGGCCTATATTTCCTGTGATAATGACCATGGCACTATTTTAATTAATTTATACATTGTAACTTTGTATTATCTTTATAATAGATATTATTATTAATTATTATTCCCATTTTACAGATGAGGAAATGAAGGCACTGAGCCCCTAAGTAACCTGCCCAAATGCACATAGCTAGTAAGTGGCAAATTGGGATTTGAATCCAGGCATTTGGGCTCTGGAATCTGTACTTTTAATTACTAAAATTTTTTACCTTTCATAAATCTTCAGTCAGGCAGTGAAATTGGCTGATATTTCTAGTTTACCTTTTGTAATTTCACTTTTTTTTTGTAGGATTCTTTGTAGGAGAAAAGTAAATGAAGAGTAGTTTATCAACTCTTAATTATCTGTTGTTTTTTTCGGTGGAGCAAGGATTCATACATAAATCTAGTGCCTTTTATAGAAACTGATTTTGTTCTCTATGATTCTTCTCCTTTTCAGGGATAGCCCACCTCATGTTCCAGTGAGTGAACTCTCAACAGACAGAGTCATAAGTGTGATTGCTAATATGACAACCACCATCCAGAGTCTCTTTCCAAATCTCCAGGTTTTCCCTGCGCTGGGTAATCATGACTATTGGCCACAGGTAAATTTGACCTTAACTTCCAGAAGTGCTTGAAGGATTTTACCCATCAGTAGTGTCAAAATTATGACAATAACTAGCTGATGGTAGGGTGTGGGAGTGGGGCTTATCGAGGCAGTGTGCTCTTAATGCCAACCATCAAGGATGGCAACATGAGTGTTTTTTTTTGGGGGGGGGATTTTAGAGTGACTCTTAGTAATTGATAAAATGTTATGTCCATAGTGAGTTTTCAGAAGCACATTACTTAGTTTGTGAACTATTAATTTTTGTTTTCTTTTATAATCTTCCTTAATTTCTTGTTTTTGAATAATTTTGTCATTCATTTGTATTTCCATGATAAGGTTAGCAAGGAAGGTTAACGCTGACAAATGCTTACATTTTTCAGAATTTCAGTGAGACATAGAAAGCTCTCCACACTCTAACTAATCTAAGCTAGTCTATGATTAAAAACTTTAAAAACATAGCAAGCTATTGTAAGAACCAAAGAGGGAGGTCCATGTTCAAGTCCAGCTTATCTATTTAAGGTATGAATCAAGGCAGACACTGTTCAGAATATGTAATGCCTATTTAGCCTGGTCTTCAATTCATCAGAGCAGTCATTTGTTAAGTAGCCTGTGCATAACAGCTGGATACCAACCTTGGTTATATGGTCTTGTTATAGTAGTGTAGAATCTTAGATTTGTACAAATTCAAGAGATCTCAGAGATTGTTCTTTACTCCAGGGCTTTGCAAACTATGGTCTCTGTTCCAAATTTGGCCTGCCACTTGTTTTTATAAATAAAGTTTTATTGGGAAACAGCCATGGCTATTCTTTCTGTATTGCCTGTGGCTTTTGCAACGGTAGAGCAGAATAGTTGCGACAGAGACCATATCATTCGTAAGCCTAAACTAATTATTATTTGGCCTTTTATAGAAAAAGTTTGCTGAGCCTCATGTAGATCTACTCTTTATTTTATAGATGAGAAAACCGAGGCCTAGAAAGGATAAGTTGCTTGTTCAAGTGCTCACAATCACTTAGAGCGGAGCCCATATCCTGGATCTTTTGCATTCAGTTAGACCCACATCTTTCACACATCCTTGTTCTTGCCAGACTAACATAATCAGTATCTCCAGAACACGATATTTACTTTCAGGACTCTCTTTGCCTACATTTTTCTTTTTGCTTAGAGTATCTTTTCCATCTTATATCAAAAGGATGTTTCATGAGGGTCTTGAATACATTAGTTTGTCTAACCTGCATACAGTGACTTTGAAAAGTTGTACTCTAGGATGAGCTTAAGTTTCAAGTGACTTCTTGGCACTGGCCTCCAGTCTTGAGATGAACAATATGTGAGTCTTGGTGAGTTGGCCTCTGAACCAGTGGTTGACTTTTGTTACTGTTGAGATGTTAGACCACACAGTATGGAGGTTTGGGGATGAAAAATCTCCAGGAGCCAGAGGTTACACACATTGTTTTTATATGCTTTAGGTGACAGGCAGACTGGTATAATAGAAACATGGGGTTTAGAGTCATATTCACCAGAATGTAAATCCCTGTTCTGTCCTGTTTCTAATAGCATGACCAACTTGGATACTTCACTTAATGTCCCTAATCCATAGGACACTCACTTATAAATAGGATCAATAATACCTGCCTTGCAACATTTTTGTGAGAATCAGTGACACTAGATAAAAAGGGCATAGCTTCCTACCTGGCGTATAATAAACCCTCAGTGAGTGGAGTGGTGGTTTATAGCATTAAGTTGTGACATGCGATACATTTTTCTTAACTCCTTTGAGGATTTGTTTCATTTTACTTTTATCTTCGTCTTCTTTTTATGAAGTCACATCTTATAATATTTCAAAGATATAGATACCATCCAACTTCTAAACTATACCTATTATATGTACAGCTATGGTAATTGGGCAGCCTGTATACCTTAAATAGTTGTGTTTTTTTTCTCTTTCTTGATTATGGCTTTGTATCTGAAAAATCTTTCTATTATTCTACTGCCATTATTTTACCCCACATGTTACATTTCAGGAATGTCAAATGTAACATGAAAGCCCCACAACAAATTTTACTAGAGACTGATATCTGAGATTGGATTCTGCTGGATGTTAATAACAAATTTGACAAGTGTTATTTCCATTAAAACCCCGTCAGCATCTGTATAAACATAGCTACATAAACATGCATATACATATGTATGTCCCTACCCATTCCATTAGAAGTTAATCCTCGTGTGGGCAGCCCAGGGATTCCTTCCAGTTACCCTCCTAGAAAACAGTCTGGGCCAGGGTCCTCATTTACTCTTACACTGGTAAGGCCGGTACCACGAAACTTCTGGGGGGATCACCTCCCATCACACTGTGGAGTTTAGTTCTCAACAGTGGTCATGTCACAGCCAAAAAGGAGTGATGCTAACATGGTGCAATAGATAATTGGATGTAAGAGTAATGGTGCAAGGACCTGGGATTTAGATCCAGCTCTGAGATTGACCGTTGTCCCTGGATAAATCACCTAACTAACTTGGTGTTGATATTTCTCATATTTAAAATAGAAAAGTCTAGAGTAATTTTTATATGATTTTAAGATTCTTCATGCCATTCCAGTATCTTGGCATCCATTCCGAAGTAAACAAATGGCTAAGACTTTAGGTTTTTTGATGATGATGATGACCAATTTTTAATCAGAATCTAGATTGGCCTAAAACATTGTGTAATGTTCAGACAGATGACTCTGATCTCTGACACAAACTGAAAATATACTTTGGATAATTAGTTATAGTTAAACAAGTCATTTGGTTACTACCCACCCTGAATGTATTTACTTTCATCATGTATTAGGAATATAGATTAGGAACTAACGTGACTAGGGTATCGTCTTGAAAAATAACTAAGCATTTTAATTAATGCTGACAGGAAAACTCCTTTAAGAAATAGGTCTCTGTCACTAATGTAGAGAAGAAAATGTGGAAAGTGAAGAAAATGGCTTCAGTTTTTTAATTTAAGTTTCTAAAACAAAAAATAGTAATTACCCAATTTTACAAATGATTTCTGGGTTTTTAGTCAGTATCTATTTCCTTAAAGTTTTGTTTTTTTCTTCTCTACAGCTTATGTCACCATAAAGATACTTTATTGTAATATGATATAGTAGGGTGATAAAAGATACTTTATGAAAGTAAAATTAATGTTGTATACATCTAGTATAATATTAACAAAATAAAAACATTTTTGATATAATTTAGGCTGACATAAGAGAGTTCTTCAAATCAAAAGCTTGTGGTTGTAAATCTTTATTCAAGAAGTTAAGAGCTTTATACTGGTGTTAACATTTCAGAGGACTTGGTTTAATTTTAAAACCATGGAATTTTCTCCACTCCTTCTGCGTGCTACACTAGGACCTGCCTGATCAGGCCCAAACCTGTCTTCAGTGTCTCTTGAATAGCATATGCTCACATCCATCCTACACCCTGGCCACACTAAAATGCGTTCTCTTCTCTGTGTATGGAACTGTGTTTGCATCAGCCATTGTTTTTGCTTTGATGCCTTTTAAAAAGAATATGGTTAGTGTACAATGTTATATTAGTTTCAGGTATATAACATAGTGATTCGACACTTATATACCTAACAAAGGGCTCACCATGACAAGTCTAGTAACCATCTGTCATGTATAAGGTTATTACGATATTATTGACTATATTCCTTATGCTATACTTTACATCCCTGTGACTTACTGATTTTATAACCGGAAACTTGTTTCTCTTGTTCCTCTTTACCTTTTTGGACATTTTTCCCATCTCCTTCCCCGCTGGCAACCATCAGTTTGTTCTCTATGCTTATGAGTCTGTTTCTGTTTTGTTTTGATTTTTAAATTTCACATGTAAGTGAAATCATAAAGTATTTGTCCTTCTCTGTCTGATGACTTTTTTTTGTCAACATTAATGAATCACTATTCAAGGCTTGGTTCAAATGCTCTCTTCTTTCTTCCCTCTGACTCTCTGGACCAGACTTGATTGTTTCTACACTCTCAGAACCTCTGCAGTAGCGCCTAGCACATTACATTGTCTTATAGGTAGTTGTTTATATTTTGTCCCTGTTTCCCCAACTAAGTTATAAATTCCTTGAAGATTAAGTCTATCTGGTATCCCACCTGGTATTTCCAGATGCCTAACATAGCAGTGAGCATTCAAGTAATGTTTAAATTAATTAATCCACATATCTTTAGAGTTTCAATGGTGAATGATGTTGTTTGTGGCCAGGATCAACTGCCTACATTCACCAGCAAGGTGTACAGTACAGTAGCAAACCTCTGGAAACCATGGTTAGATGAAGAAGCTATTCGTACTTTAAGGAAAGGTGAGTGCAAGATTTACTCATCCCCATTGTGTCTGCATTTTTTTTTCCATGTTGTTTAGACTTAGATCTTTAATGTTTGGTTGCGTGTACCAATTCTGGAAACCGTAAGTCTTGTTTGAAAGCTGAGGAGAGGCATGGATGGTGAGTGGGCCCAGGACAAAGAAAGCAAGGCCGAGATCTCAGTGGCTAACATTGACAGTAGATTCTTGGGTGTTCTGTTACCACTGGTTCACTGGTGTGAATGGGGCTATGCCTTCAAGCCTCATCTCCACAAAGATGTAACAGCTCTCGTTTGTCCGCCATTTCTTCAGTCGTCTCTGGCAAGTTCCATGTGTGTTCCCATTCTTTGTATTTTGTATTTCACAATTATTCTCATCTTAGCTCCCTGATCATACAAAAGTAGGAGTTGATATATTAATCTTTCTTTTACAAAATTCAATACATCATGGCCTAGTGCCAATATATTTAATTATCTTTTCATCTGAATATTGGATACAACTATTGTTACTTCTACATGTGGAAGTGCCAGCATTGGACCTAACACATGGTAGTTTTGCAATAAATGTCTGTTAAAAGGGATTCTTATCTAATGACAGCCGATGTATGTACAAACCAAAGTATGAAAAATAGATATAACCATCCTGACTGCCTTATAAATCTTAATTAAGAATTTGCTTTCACAGTGACTGCATATCTGTGTGTTTTTCTGGAATGTGTTTTAAATTTGTTTTTATAGGTGGCTTTTATTCACAGAAAGTTTCAAATAATCTGAACCTTAGGATCATCAGTCTAAACACAAACTTGTACTACGGCCCAGATGTCGTCACCCTGAATAAGACTGACCCAGCAAATCAGTTTGAATGGCTAGAAAGTACACTGAATGTCTCTCAGCAAAATAAGGAGAAGGTAGGTTTCATAGATCAAAATCATCAGGGGATAAAAGGAGGGCTAAATGTGTATATTTGTTAAACTTGAGGGAGGTCAGCTATTAATAAAAGTTAAAATTTGAAGATGTTTTCACATGAAACACCTTATGATTCATGTCTGTCATTGTTTGTTTTATTTTGTTTTGTTTTTAATGTTTTGGGAATTGAGTGACATCAACTGATATAAAAAGTGGCTAATATAAAGAAAATTATGACCAATGTCACAGTTACCTTATATTATAAACAGTGTAGTTTAAATGAGACCAGTGCAAATATCGTGAAATTAATAGTTTCCTGATTTCATCTTCTTTTGGTAATAAATAGGAGAGAGAGTATATTTGCTTTCTAAGTTTTAATTAATATACTTTTAATCTTGGGTATCTAAATGGCATTTAGCGATGACAAGTGTGCAAAAAGATTTCATCACCCCTCCTTGTGTTTCTTTCTCCAGGTGTACATCATAGCTCATATTCCAGTGGGGTATCTGCCCTATTCAATGAGCACGACAGCCATGAGAGAATACTATAATGAAAAATTGATAGATATTTTTAGAAAATACAGCAATGTCATTGCAGGACAATTTTATGGACATACTCACAGAGACAGCATTATGGTTCTTTCAGATAAAAAAGGTAATACGATGTCTTGTTTGTATTTCCCCAATTCAAGGTGCTAAAGCAAAGCCGAGTATCTCCAGTAATTTTTGCTGATTTAGTAAATTAAATATTTCCTACAGTTGACCTGCCAACACCAGCGTTTATTTAATCACCTTCCATTATCGTATGGTGAGTGGCCGTATCATAGTCCTACAGTTGGGTTTCTTCCTGTTGGCTCCACAGGGCTGCTGTCCTTTGATTGGTGTCAACACAAAAGCCTTTGAAACCCTCAGATCACTCAAATTTGCTTTTAGATCCTCAAGTTTAGAGAAATATTACTGTTTGATATTTACCCGCTAGACTCGTTTCTTTTAATATGACTTGTTTTACTTCTGTGAATTTAAAGAGCAAAGTGCGATTTATTTTACCATTGGTTTAAAATAAAACATGTTAAGCTCTTTCAAGTGCTTAGTGACATTGTCATCTTCTCAGCCTTAAAAGAAAAAAAAAATAGATTAAACTCTAGCATAAAACGAAATAGGGATTGTCTATGTTTAAAAATTTTGTCTGCATGAGGGCAGAAAACTGAGAGTTAACAAAATGAGAGTTCTGATTTTATAGTAGTCAGCCAAGAGAAAAAAACAACATGTATTTTTTTTCAGTAATTGGGGAACAGTTTTGAAATGCTTTACCTCTTTCATTTAGAATGAGTGGGCTGGTAAAAATGACCATTTTCCAGCATTTGATATCTTTTTTACTCAGAAAGCGATTTAGTTCTATGATAGTATAAAATATGGTGACACATTAATAAAATTCTTATTATGTAATTATTGGAATATTGTCTCAGGTAGAGATACAGAACAAATTAGTTTTGTATTTTATGTGTGAGTGTACTTATAAAACCTGAATTTTTTTAATTAATTTTTTCAAATACATAGAAGCAGAGAGAATGATAAAATAAACCCCCATGTACCATCACTTATATTTAACATCTGTCAAGACTTTGCCAGATTACTGACTCTGAGTGGTGAACACGCAATGTGATATATAGATGATATATTACAGAATTGTACACCTAAAATCTATGTAACTTATACTAACAATTGTCACCCCAATAAACTTTAATTACAAAAAAAAAAAGACTTTGCCACATTTACTTTACCTCTCCATTTTTTAGTCTTATTTTTTTCTGAAGTATTTGAAAGTGAATCTCAAACAACAGATCTCTGTCAGCTCTACATGCTTCTGTATGTATTGCTAAAATATATAGGTAACTTGAATAATCATAATACCATTAACTTACCCAAACAAAATCAGCAGTAATTCTTTGGTATGATCTAATACCAGTCCATAGTGAAAATTCCCCTATTTTCTTAAAAGTGTCTTTTTACTGTTGTCTCAAGTCAGGATCCATCAAGGATCATACATCATTTGGCTGTTAGGTCTGTTTATCTCTTAAATCTGAAACTTGTTCATAATTTTAATGTTGTTAAACTCAAATTCTAAAAGATTATGTTTACGTACACATGTTTTGTCCAGGAAATCCGATAAATTCTTTGTTTGTGGCTCCTGCTGTTACCCCAGTGAAGAATGCTTTACAAAAACAGACCAACAATCCTGGTGTCAGACTATTTCAGTATGATCCTCGTGATTATACATTATTGGTAAGTGGGCACCATTTTAGAATTGACCCCTTACTTGTGCATGTCTTTGTAGTTTTCCTTATTTTAATTGAATCTTTTCAGTGCAGCTATGTGAGTTGTATTTTATGTTAAAAATCTAATGTCTTTCTTCTTTTTTATGTTTTGAATGTCAGTACTTTCTAAGTATGAGTTTACGATGTCAGCCTTTGGGAGGGTGTTTCTCTAAATCTCTTCTAAAGACTTCACATTTGTTTAGAGGAAGGTTTCATTGGGTAGTGCCTTATCTGCCGACTAGTATGCAGGTTGAAACTTTTCACTAAGCCATATTTGTTATTATTTACTCTTCTTTAGAACATAGCTGTGAAGAAGAGTGTAGGTTCTGAACCCATACTCTCTCATGAGCTGTATTACCTAACTTCTCTGTCCCAGTCTATTCTGTAAAACAGGCATTAAAGTATTACTGACTTCACCAAGTTGCTGTGAGAATTATATGAACAAATATATGCAAAGCACTTAGAAAAATGCTTGGCTCATAGTAAGTGCTCAATAAATATTGGCAAAACATTTTGTAAAAAAATAAATTGAGCTGAACATTTATCTTTGTGACAAAAGTTCTCTGGAGCTTCTATATAACTCTATGCTTTAGATCAATTTAACATCAAAGGCTGGGCATTTAGTTTCTGGGTTGTGTCCCTTTTGACAAGTATAATTTGAAAATAATTTCTCAGTTAAAGTCTCTATTAATCTACCTAGATTTTTTTCCTAGATAAATTTTAACAGAAGGTAGCTCTGTTATTCCCTAGAATATGTTCTTACAAAGGAGGTAGGTCTAGGAAAATATTTAATCCATAAATATTAGATTAAATAAGGTAATAAAGTAATTAATAGATAAACTAGTCCAAAGGAATTCTTTTACAACTATTAGTTGTCTATTTTTGGATCTGAATCTCAGATACAAACATACACACACACATACACACACACACACATGCACACACACCTATATGTACATGTATGTATGTGTGTATACATGTACCAACATAGAATGATGTCCCTCATAGAGCACCAAATAATTTTTAAAAGTGCAAAACAGTTTGTATAGTATGACTTCATTGTTTTTTAAAAAAGCCAAAAAGATAGTAAATGGGTATATATAGTCTAAATATTTATATTTGTTTTGTACATAAAGGCAGGACCAACACACGTACACTGGGGTGCTGCTAAATGTTTAACAACCTGTTCACTGAAGGAAAAAAGCTCTTTGATTTGTAGTGTTTGCCAATTTCCATGATGTAAATACTCCCATCATGACCAATTTCAAGCTGCCAATGTAATATCAACCAACTCATAAGATTCCTGAAAATTTGACAATAGGCTCTTGTGTGTTGGTACAAGACGCCTCCAGCATGCACTGATGTGTACAAAACTATTGGCAGTGGCTACTTCTGAAGTATGTGAATTGAAGGCTTTGTATTTTGTATGTCTCTCTATAGTTTAGATTATTTTCTATTATATTCTTTCATTATTTTTAAAATAAAAACAAATGTAGATCTTCTATCAGGATTTTTTTGCTTAAAACCAATTCTCACTTTTTTTTAACTACCACAACTTTAAATTAAGAATGTCACATAAATCCTGATAAGAACTCTTCTTACTGTGCAGTACTTTATATGCCAAAACGTGAACCAGGTTTTGTTACTGTTTTAAACCATAGGATATGTTGCAGTATTATTTGAACCTGACAGATGCTAATCTAAAGGGAGTAGCCAACTGGAAGCCGGAATATATCCTGACCCAGACCTACGATATTGAAGATTTGCAGCCAAAAAATTTGCATGGATTAGCTAAACAGTTTGCAATCCCAGACAGTAAGAAATTTATAAAATACTATAATTACTTCTTTGTGAGTTATGATAGCAGTGTAATTTGCAATGCAAAATGTAAGGCCTTTCAGGTTTGTGCAATAATGAGTCTTGATCATGATTCCTATGTAGATTGCCTCAAACAATATTATGTAAGGCACAATCTATAGTATTTCACAACTTGTGTTCATAGACAATGTAACATTGCTCTCTTTCTGAGATCAGTTTCCGGGAATTGTAAATCTTTGTGAGTTTCTGCGTGGGCAAACAGAATTCCTTTCTTTCTTATGATGCCCAAATGTAAACATTTTTAATGTCATACATTTTTATGACATTGAATATATTTAAACTGCCCATTACTTGAATGATGTTCAGGTGTAAATTTTCTGTCTTCCAGTTTATATAATTATATATCTAATTTATACTCTTGTTGACCTTGTCTTTTTTATAATAAAGCAAATGATTCTTCCTATTATGATGGATTATTCTTAATATGGTAATTTTCAGTCCTTTAATTGACTCTTGTTAAAACTTCATGTGTAAACTGAGGTTGAAGCTGTTTATCTCTCACATGTAAACTGAGGTTAATGCTATTTACATGCATCATTTCTTCTTGGGAAAACGCCAAGGTCTCATTAGGGCTCTAAGTCGATGAAACATCATGGGACATGTGTTGCTTCACTCTTTACTCTGTGAGTGAAAGGAGTGCTCTTTAGTACTGCTAACTTTTAAGGAAGAGAATGTCACAAGTTGTACTTATTGTAACTGCAGTGTTAGTGCAAGGCCTAGGTCCTAGTCCAGTGCCTGACACTTGGTAACTAATTGTCGAAATTAATTAAAAGGTGTGAGTATTTCTCTAAGAAGTATACTAGGATGCGGTGGTGGCATTGTCTTTGTCACAATATTCTGAGAGAGGATAAAAATGAGCTTTCATTTCATGGGGTTGTTTTCAGAGTTCTCCCATGGTTGTTTGCTTCTCAACAGCTTTTCGCAAGCTGTTGTTTGCTTCCAGGCTATGTGGGAGAATTGAAGTAGAAGAGAAGAGAAGGAGGCTGAGAGATTTAGGGAAAGAGATGGTTGTACACCCCAGCACATTGGTTTTCTGGAGAAGACCTACAATCAGCAGCCTTAGGTTAATAGTGAGGAGTGTGGAACTCATTATCCTTCTGACTCGTTTGACTTCATGTAAAGAACGACTTGCAGACAGGAGAGCTCATCATAATGCAACCAAATTACCTTGATTTCCAGAGGGCTGAGAACATGAATATTACAAAATAGCAATATTATATCTAAGAAACTGTTAATATTCATTAGATAAACATTTGTTTTATTTAAGAAATAGTTAGTGTGTTTTAGATGTGAGAATACTGAAACAAAGCAAAAATTCATTCTTATAAAATCATCACATCATTTAGAAATCATCCTACATTCAAGTATATTTAAAGTTGGTACTATCAGATCACTACATCATGTATTTATGTATTTTTATACTTCACGGACAAAAATTTTAAGAAAGCAGTTTTGTACAATATAAAGAAATTTGTTGAAAACCAAAGATGGCGTGAGCTGACTTAGACAATGATTCCCAGCACTGGAATTAAACAAGCTTGAGTTTGTAGGATTATTGTGGATTAAATTCTGGCATCTTCTGGGAATTTGGGGCAGTGAACATAGATGGTCCTTCTCACATTATCTACAATTTAAAATTTTTAATGCTACCTTTTTGTATTCAGTTTACCTTTACCTTAAAATAGAACTAAATAATCTTAAAGTTTGAGTAACATTTAGATACATTGTCAGTAGTTAAATGAACTTTCAATTCTCTAATCAGAGCATGTAATGATTATTTATTATGGTTTATTTCAGATTATGTTCAATTATATAATAAATGTTATTATGTCCACAGTAAAACTTGTCGTTTTTAAAAGGTTTTTGTTAAAAATATAGCTAATATACAATATTATATTAGTTTCAGGTGTACACAATAGTTATTCAACATTTCATTTCAAAAGAAGTGATCACCATGACAAGTCCAACTACCATCTGACACCATACCACGCTATCACAATATTACTGACTATATTCCCTATGCTGTACATTACATCCCCATGACCTATTTGTTTTATACCTGGAAATTTGGATCTCTTATTCCCTTTCCCTCCCCCCTTTTTGAAGTTTATCAATTACAGTGGACATTCAATATTATTTTATATTAATTTCAGGTGTACAGCATAGTGGTTAGATATTTATATAGTTTATGAAGTGATCCCAATGACTAGCCTAGTACCCACCTGGCACTATACACAGTTATTACCATACCATTGACTATATTCCCTATGGGCTTTACTTTACGCCCCTATGACTATTTTGTAACTACCAATTTGTACTTTTTAATCCCTTCAACCTTATGAACGATGCCCCTCATCCCCAACAAATCTAGTTCCCATCTGACCCCATATGTAGTTAATACAATATTATTGACTATATCTCTTATGCTATATCCTCCATCCCCATAACTACTTTGTAACAACCAATTTGTACTTCTTAATCCCTATACCCTCAAACCCTCTCCCGTCTGGCAGCTATCAAAATGTTTTCTGTATCTATGAGTTTGTTTCTCTTTTGTTTGTTAATTTTGTTCTTTATAATAGGTTCCACATATAAGTGAAATCACATTGCATCTGTCTTTCACTGTCTGACATACTCCACTCAGCACAATACCCTCCAGGTGCATCCATGCTGCCTCAGATGTCAAGAACCCATTCCCTTCCATGGCTAAGCAATATTCCATTTTATATATGTATTATCTCCTCTTTATCCATTCATCCATCGAGAGACACCCTTACTGATGCTGACCGGGTACTACCTGGTAGGAGCTACAAAGTGATCCACACTTTCTTGCTGCCTGTGTAAACCTGAAGGTGTGTGGGAGAGGCCACGATGCAAACTGAGGACAGCTGCCACCAGTACCGGGGCTGTGGTAACTCCGCAAAAAGCCAGGACACCTGGAGGCCTGCTGCCACCTGTGGGCTCCCTTAAGGTTCAGCCACTGATAAAGCTTCGTGTGGTGAATGAGTTGGGTGAGGCATGGGCTTAGGGAGTCACTAGAGTGGGAAGAGTTGTGGTCACTTGGTTAATGTAGACTGGTTTGGTGCCAGTACTGAGCCTGGAGCAACTCAGCAAAAGTCTCAGAGCACACCAAGGCCAGTCATCGCCTGCTCGGGGCCTGTGTACTCTGATAGTTTTTCAAGAAAGAGTGCAATTAGAGAGGGTCTGGCTGCTCCTGGAGAAAGTGCCTCTGCTGGTGTGCAAGTTGGGTGGGGTGGGGTCACAGCTGAGTCAACAGGGTGGAGCAGCAGAGCTCACCAGACCAATCAGATTCAGATTTGGCCTATGGGGGCGGGCTCAACATAGGAAAGATGGCACCCACCTGCCGGCTACACGGGAGGAGGGCCTTACTGGGAAAATGCCAACTGTCCTCCAGCCCTTCAACTGTCCTGAAGCACACACTGCAGTCTGCTGCCCCATATGTCTCTGAGGCCCCCCGAGTCACCATATCTGCTGGAGCCCAAGGTGAGTGCCTGCGAGCAAGTGAGTCTGTGTGCAGGCCCTTTAACAAGACATCTGGGTTTCCCACATCTTTCAGTCCCACCCAAATGGTCGGTATCCCCACTGTTTTTCACAGCCAGATGTTGTGGGGGTTCCTTTTCCCAGCACCATTAGTCTGGGTTGGGGAGCCTGGTGTGGTGGGCTGGGGTCCCTGGCTTCTCCCAGGGGAACCTCCATGGCTGAGATATATCTCCTGATTCTCAACTGCCACAGGGAGGTTTGGGCCCTGTTCCACATCTCTGCCCCTCCTACCAGTCTCAACGTGGCTTCTTTATATATTTAGTTACAGGACTTCTGTTCAGTGGGACTTCAGATGATTTTTCCAGGTTGATTGTTCTATAATATAGTTGTAATTTTAATGTGTTCACAGAAGGATGCAGGCACAGTGTTTATCTACTCTGCCATTTTGGATCTTCTAAAACTTGATTTGCCTTTTTATTGATAGTGTTTTTGCAAATTCTCAAAATGTATCTTGTTTAGACTTTATAAATTGCTATTTTGAAACAAGTTTTTTAAATTTTATTTTTATTCATATTTTTATTAATTTCAGGTGTTCAAAACAACATAGTGATTAGACATTTATATACCTCATAAAGTGATAACCCCAATAAGTCTATTACCCATCTGACACTATATATAGTTATTACAATATTATTGACTATATTCTCTATGCTGTACTTTTATCCTGTGAATATTTGTTTTAATCATAGTTGCCATTCAATTTATTTTTTATTTTTTAAATTAGTTTGAAACCAATTTTGATTCAATATTTAGCCACACACTGATAGGGAAAAAGGGGAGTAAACGTGAGGGAAATGGGAGAGAGTCCTTAATAAGAGCCACTGATTTAGATGGGTCAGGAGATTTAGGGGCAAAACATACCTGCTTATGTAGACTAGAAAACATCCATTCAAGTGAGTTTTTTTTCTATTTATCACACTAATACTCTCACACATGATGAATGGTTTGGCTAAACTGAGCAAGCGTCTACCATCTTTCATGAATGCAGTAGAGGAACTTGCTGAGTGAATTCAGCAGTCCTCCTAGTGGTGCCTCGTGCTGGGACACCATCTGATCTTCTGTCCAGACCCCTGAGAGAATTCCGTTACTCTAGACTCTTGGAAGGTGAGCTAAGTCCTGCCTCTCGAATATTGTCACATCTACTTTTTGTGACTCTTATGCAATGAGTTTTATGCCAAAAAGTGAAAGATGGAACTTGATTGGCCCAACAGTATAGGTGATATGACTGTTTCTGGACCTACTTGCTAAATAAAATCTGTGAGACTTGCTTTCACTGTTAATATCATCAGATAAAGTTGTGAGGGAAGAAGGCTATAATCTTCACCTTCCTCTAACTATTGGAGCTATGTCTTCCAAAAGAACTGAATCACTGCAAATAACTACATTGGGTCATTTCTAAAACATAAAGTTGAAGATGAAATTCTCTATTGCTTAGCAACTTTAGTGTTAGGACTACACCTAAGAGGAAACTCTCAAAAGTGTACAGTAAGAATAATGTATAGAAATACCTCTGGCAGCATTGTTTGTAATAACAATAGCAAACCTGTAAACCACTTAAATATACATCAACAGGAGAATGAATAAGTGAAAAAGTGATTATTCAGAATGTAGAATATTATATAGAAGTGAAAATTAACATGAATAAATGTCACAAGTGTAACAATGAGTGAAAAACAAGTTGCCAAGGGGTAAATACAATGTAATACCATTTTTATCAATCTTTAAAAGTGCAGAAATAGAATATGTTGCTGAGAGATATATGTAGTAGACCAAAAATGTGTGCTGATAAATATCAAATAGGAATGTTGGAAGGTACTGAATGGGAAAGTTGATAGGGGAGAGAGAAATAAGGGCTCTAAATGTGTTTGGTAAAATTTTAGATCCTGATATAGACAGTAGCTATGCAGATGTTTTCTCCACTTTTCTTTATACATTTTTTACATATTAAATATTACATATTCACTTTTTGTAAAGGGACATAGAGATTCAGTTTTGAAAGTGATCATTTTGACTTTTCTATGGAGAGTGATTCATCGTGAAAGCCTGGGGACACAGAAGGATTTGTTCCTGAAAAGGGATGTGGAGATTTTGAGACATCAGAAAAGAAGGGTCGTGTGTCCTCTCACACAGGTAGTGAGGAGGCCTTAGTGAGGAGGAATCAGTGTGGAGTGACACAATAGGGTGGTGAGGTCAGGGCTTCCAGGTAGAGGCATTTGAGAGCTGGTCTTAGCTCCTCCACTCATTTCGAGAGCAGTGAATTTACTTACCTCTCTGTCATTCAATTTGCTTCATCTATTAAATGAGAGTTACAACATCACTTGATTTATAACATTGTTGTGGGAATTAAGTGAAAATGTAAAGTGTACAACTCAGTTTCTAGACAAACGTAGTAAGTATTATGTAAAAGTTATAAATATGAATACAATTTTTAACATTATTAGATGTCCAAAGGGACCAGAGTGGATTTGACAGGGACATGAAAGGGTACAGAAAATGAGGATGAAGGTAAGGAAAACACACTTTTTAGTGTTGCTCTGGGGAGCTTTCACTTTATACACAAATAGCCATAACCATTGTGTTTTGTACGGCACAATTCTCTCCACGAATATGTACGGGGTTCCTGTAATGTTCCAGTCACTGTTCTAGGTACTAGAGATACAGCAGTGACCAAAACAGACCAAGATCCTTGACATTGTAGAGGTCATTCTAGCACACACATTAGTGTGATGTGTGTGTGTGTGTGTGTGTGTGTGTGCAGCTCATTGGGAACACTGATTGCCTTTAAACTACATCAAATACAATTAAAACAGATTTAACAATTACAATAATTTTAACAAAATTTCCTTCATTACAATGGACTTCATTCCCAGAGAACTAGTTAGTGAGGGCTGTGACGGTCATGTCACAAAAGGAAAGTGTCAGAAATACTGACAACTATATCACAAAGATGTCCACTTAAGTCTTCAATATTTTGGAAGAACGATGAAAATTTACTAAAATGATTGTTTTACTAAAGCCATGTATTTATATAAACATGGCAATGGTCATCACAATATAGAAAGGAAACCATTCTCTGATTAGTCTATCAGGCAGATTTTATGATTTCAGTGACTAATACTGAGGTGCCTGCCAGATACTTCCAAAATCCTTGTTTTAAATGCATGTGTTTTAAAAGCATTTATTCTCAGCTCACTCATACAGCAACTGAACTGTGCTTGGAACAATGACTAGAGTTACACGGAGCATTTTGCTCTGGTGTTCATTTGTCTCATGGAAGCCGCCTGTTGCTGCCGTATGGTGTCAAAGGACCCCAGCAGCAGCCTGAGGTAGTTTCTGTTTACCTGACAGTTCATTAATATCTTTTTCTCCTAAAATCTAGCTGTAATCTTTAGCTGAAGTATATGTGATTTCTTATAATCCTTTGTTTGGAAAGGGCTGGTAGCACTAATGTTAGGACATACGGATATTGAAACCCTTTGAAAATGAAAAAAGTCACTTAAAATTTTAAAAATGCCATCTGCTTGTTATTACATTTCAATGGATATGTTTGCTACATTAGAAAGAATGAAAATATTTCATCTGGAATCTTTATGCTTCAGAAGCAAATGAGGATCTTTTCAATAAGAGTGCATTTAAGATGCTATTCATCTTCTTCAGTTGAGAATAATAGGCCAGAGACTATTAAATTGGGGGTTCATTTTTTTTAGAAGCCACAATGTGTTTATTTAAGTTACCATATGTTCAACAATTGTTTTATGGAAAAGGGAAGCGTGCATTCATACATTTATTCATCAAACATTTTCTTAACGCCTATTATGTGTAAGGCCCGTGCTAGGTATGGGGGTACAAAGGTCAATGAAACATGAAGCAAATGGGAGACACACACATAAATGGATAATATAACAATTATTGTACTAACCCCCCAAAAATGGTAATTAGCTGATGTGATGGAGGTGGTAGCTAAGGCTAAGGTGGTAATTGTATTGCAATATACAAGTTTATCAAATCAACATGTACATGTTAAACTTGCGTGATGTTATATGTCAGTTATATCTCAATAAAGCTGGGGAAAAACTGGCTATCAGGCTAAGAGGATCTCAATCCAGAAATTATATCCACCTTTAGAATTTATACCAGAAACTCAGAATAGGCAGAATGAAATACCAGACTTTGGAGACATTTTTCTGAACCAGGTATTTTTATATCAGTCAGTGCTGCAATTGAGTTTTAAGTGGATTTGAATCAAGACTGGAACAGAAACATTTTTCATGAAGGATTTAAGAGGACTTACACTTTCTCCTCCTTCCAAAAAATTAATATAGTAGATACATCTTACTGATTTGCTGTCTCATTTTTCCTGATCGTTTGTAGTTATGAGTTCCTGTTTTTGCATTCAATTAAGGATTTTAACAAGGTTCCTAAATTTATTTTTTGTTTTTTCAGTGAAGAATTATTTTAGAAATATAGCCCCCTCTGGGTCTGAAGACTCAGTATTTTCTTTCCTTTTGCTGTGTTAGTTTTGTATAATATTTATGGTGGACTTTTTGTGTCATGCAGTTCAAATGCAGTAAAGCTAGTTCTGGATTTGACCAAGAGAAACAAGACAGTTTTCTCATCTGTAAAACAGAAATGCTAATAATGCTTCACACAGAAGGTTGTTGTGAGTCAATTCTCATAAAGCATGTAAAATAATGTGTGGCACGTCAGCTACAAAAATGTAGGTAAATAAAATTAAATAATCTTTACCCTTTATCCCACGCATTTCTCCCTGAGTATTGCGAACTGACCTAAGTCACCTTCAATTTACTCTTGGCTTCTTTTTGGCAGATAATGGTAGCCCCCCAATTTGATGTCAGGCTAAATTATACCACAAGTAGAGACATTTATCAACTAAATATTTATTAGTAAGATAACATATAAAACAGGAAAAAAAAACACAGATGGAATATTTTACACTGCTCATTCTGTAGTCTCTGGAATATCCAGTTCGCCGTCCATTGAGGTGCTCGGAGCACCATCTTGAATGAAAAGTTTTCTGGACACAAATACCAAAATTCTAGAGACAAGCTACTTCAGTCTTGTAAAATCCTCAGATGCTCAAAATCCAGTGAGGCACTAACTTCTGGTGCAAAATTTGAGGAGGAGGTACCGAAAACTTAATAATCAAGAGAATTAAGTTTTTAAAAAGTCAAAATAAATGTAAAACAAGCATCATGAACAAAATGTGAAAACTTTAAACAAAGACAAACTGTTGCTTGTTTGTTTTATGTTCCTGCATTACTGTGCCATAAGAAAACTCATCTCCATGTCGCTGATTGTTACCCGCCTTCCATAACAGTTCATGGAGGTTAATAATGGTATCTGATCCCATTAGGCAACATGGTGGGTCATGCAGAGCTTTATATATGGTTCTGGCTTTGAATATAGAAATTTTATTAACCTTTTCCATTTGGTTCAAACTATGGAAGGACGTTTTGGTAAGTATGTCAAAGGGCACACTGTTTTTTTCTTTGCTGGGCTCAGGTTGAAATATGACTAGAGCCAGAGGAGGTAGGGATTTAGCCTAAGGCAGCATCCTTACAGGTAAGGCTGCTGGCCATTTTGTGTTCTTCAATCTTAAATGTTAGAAAGAATGGATGTCTTAAAAAAATGCAGGTATATTTATGTCTGTCTGTCTACCATCTATCTATCTGCTGATTGATCAATGCTGTCTATCTGTTCATTCATCTGCCTATCCATGCCATTTTAGTTAATCTATACATTTGGCATTCCTTTAATTTCACCTTTGAGAGTCCATTTCCAATATGCATCATGCCAGTCCACAAGCTATTATTTCCACCACTGAAAATTCATTTTTGAGATTGTGTGCTAATTAGCAAAAAGTAACAGCTTCCTGATTAGAACTCATACTGACCACCCCTAGGCCTTGCCTTCTGCGTAGGCTAAGTTGGTTGATCACTTGAGCTCGTGGGTTTTTAGTGGTAGAAATAGATTGTCCCTGGAACTGAAGCTTAAACTAACTTGCACATATGTAACACAGTATCTCTGATGGGATATTTTAGAGTAAGACACAAACAATACAACACTGACTTTCAGTCAATGTGTTCTTAGATCGAAAGTTGGATGACAAATTGCTGCTTAGCTACTAGGCTAATTTAAGTATATGTCAGACATATAGTGAATGAGGCTTTACTTGACTTAAGCTGATATCTTATTTTTTATCTACTGCTTGGTTGTCTGAGATGCTAACACATCAGAATTATGGAAAAACTTGTAATTTTCCATGAGCGGTAGTATTTGGGCTCATTCTACCTACGTATGTACATATAATTTTATTTATGAGGATTACATCTCCCTGAGTTCTACAAACATTTGTCCTCCTTATTTCTTGCCTATATATTTTCTGGGAGTTTTAGTTGAATTCGTTATAGAAAGGGATAGACTGATTGAGGATGAGGGCAACTAGTACTCAGATTTCTGCACTGGCTGGAGGGAGGTGTACAAGTTTTAACAATTATATTCACGAACTTTATTGCAACAATGTTGCTAATCTTTTTTTGATATCAGAGAGATTGTTCATTATGAATTTGTACCAACTGGACAAAAAGTTAACCAAGTTTCCTATTTGGAAGTACTGAAATGGCTACGTGACAAAGTTGGACCACCTGAACTTTCCACAAACAATTCATGGCTCTTGCATCACAACAATACACCAGCTCACGCAGCACTGTCTGTGAGGGAGTTTTTAGCCATAAACAAATAATTGTATTGGAATGCCCTCCCTACTCACCTGATTTGGCCCCCAATGACTACTTTCTTTACCCGAAGATAAAGGAAATATTGAAAGAAAGACTTTTTTTTTTTAACTTTTATTTATTTTAAGTGTGGTTTTCCAGGACCCATCAGCTCCAAGTCAAGTAGCTGTTTCAATATAGTGGTGGAGGGTGCAGCTCACAGTGGCTCATTTGGGGATCTAATCGGCAACCTTGTTAAGAGCACTGCACTCTAACCAACTGAGCTAACCGGCCGCTCCAGGAACACATTTTGATGACATTCAGGACATCAAGGGTAATACGAGGACAAATCTAATGGCCATTCCAGAAAAAGAGTTCCAGAAATGCTTTGAAGGGTGGACTAGGCACTGACAACAGTGCATAGCTTCCCAAGAGGAGTACTTCAAAGGTGACTGTAGTGATATTCAGCAATGAGGTATGTAGCACTTTTTCTAGGATGAGTTAGCCAACTTAATTGTCTGACCTTGTATGCCTTGATTACCAGTTGGTAAACACCTTGTGCTATTGAACCAGTGGAAGACAGTGGGATTAGGACACAGGTTTCTCTCCTTTCAAGATTTGCATTGCTTGATTGTTTATAATGCAGAGATCAGTAATTGTTCTTCCCATCCACTTATCACTTCACATTATTTCCAGATTCTAACAATAGGATCACTCCTAGTCCTTGTCTAGGACTTATACATTTTATTCTTTCATCAAGTATTTACGAAATTCATTCTTTCATTAAATATTTATGGAATTTCACCTACACGCTAGGTGCTTTTTTTGGCACTGGGGATCCAGGAAAAAATATGCCTGCGTTAATGGAGCTTAAATTATTGTTGTGCCTTTTGATCTTATTCTGTGAATTCATGCAGTGGCAGTATGATGAACTGCTAGACAGATGTCGTTTAACACTTAGTCCAACCTAAAACACTAGGCATACGCGTATGTAGTGAACCTAAATTTTTAGGATCATTATCAATTCAAGCTATTCTAATATCCATACATTGCCAATTAAAGAAATAAACATTGTTAACAAACTGTACAGCATTTGCATGGCTTTCCTACATGGACTTTCAAAATAAAAACTCCTTTACTACGTTAATATTTCACAAGCACGTTAGCCTATCTACCACATTATTTATGGGCAGAGTTGACTCAGAAAGATTAAGTAACCTGCTCAAGGGGCATACCTAATTAAGTTAAGAAGCTGAAACTCAAACCCTGACTTCAAGTTCAGTACTATTTCCATTATACTAGTAAAGTTTGCAGTTTTCAGCACTTTCTGCATCAATGTATAATTCATCAGGTTCACAGGACAACAAATAATAAACTCTTCTATCAAAACAGTTTTAGTTATGTGTTTCACAGTTGGGTTAGACAATTATTTTCTTTCCAAGATTGCTTGTCAGTATTTCAAAATGTTGTGTTTATTTAGTAAATAAGGCCTCTTTGCCTCTTTGTCCTGTTGGAATCTGCCTGTTCTGAGCGCTCAGAATCACCACTCATCTGAAGTTACATGCCTCTTTATGAGGACATTCACTTGATTGTCATTGATGAATTGGACACAATACAACCAAATACTAAGGCTGCATGAAGTTGTCTTGACCTGCTACTATTAGATTGAAACTCCGGTTTTATATTTTGGTTTCTTTTTTGTCCTTGCCAATACATAATTTAGGAATCATGCAAGAAAGGGTTAATCCTTTTTCTATTACTTCAGAGTAGGTAAAAAAAAAAAAAATCATTTTGCAAGTATAAGATAATTGTTTTCAATTTTGATTTTTACATATTAAGTGCATTGTTACTTTCAATACGAGTATGTTGTTAGAAAGCTTTCTCTTTTATTTTTAACAACTCATTATATATTTAATGGAGCTCAGTCAATTATCCATTTAATATGGTCTATTGAGCATCCATTTTATGCAAGATACAAGATTAGTTCCTGTGTAGCTGATTATTCCAGTTTACGGAACAGTTTTCAAGTTTCTGCACTGGTTCTGGGCCCCCAGAGCACCTGATATTAAAAGAGAATCTATCCCTCATACAACCATCCTTCAATCCTTTTGTTTACAAGGGGGAAAATCTGCAATTGCATGAAAAAAATAAGAATTGTCTTGGGAAAAACACACCAATATATTACAAATATTATGCCACATAACTTTCGTACGAAGCAATAAATAATAACAACTGCTGCATGCACGTGCACTTATGCACACATTAAAGTAGACTCATGAGAGGAAAGATTTTTCACTCAAAGAAAATGTGAGTGGGAAGGAAACATTTCTCTATTTCTTATGAAGTCAATGAAATTGCATGCTTGATTAAATTGCACAGGTATCTATCTCTCCATACATATAAAGATATAAAAATGAGAAATGACAAAATCCAAATCTCTTCTTTTTCATTTCTAATAATATAATTTTTCAAAAGATACTTAAATGATTTTTTAACCATCACATAATAATTATTTCAAGCAAATATCAATGGATACTAAAACTATTAAGTGAAACTTTGATGAGGAGCAGTATATTGCACTATTTTAAGTATCTCTCTGGAGATTACAAATTAATTACAAAAATTAAGACAGTAACTTTATTAGAGAAATTTGGCAGATGCCACCTTAATCAAATGTTTATAGTTAACATCACTAAGAAAGAGCTGAGATTCCTGTTGTGATGCACTGATTATGTTCTAAAATGTGCAAAATGGACATACACTTAAGGAACCATTAGACACATGGAGGGACATTCTACAAAACAAATGGCCAATAATCTTCAGAAAGATTAACGGTATGAAAGAAAAAGAAAGACTAAGGAATTAAGTCAGATTAAAGGAGATTAAGAAATCTGACAAGTAAATGCAATGCAAAGTCCTGGATTGGGACAAAAATTTTCATAAAGAACATTGTTGGGACAATTGATGAATATTGAAAATAAGCTGTGTATTATTTAATACTGCATTAACATAAAGCCTCCTGAATTTGATAATTGTGTGTGGTTATGTAAGATATTGTCTTTATTCTTGGAATGTATACTGAAGTATTTAGGGGTAAAGGGCATGATGTTTGCAACTGTAATATAGTTCACAAAAAAAATAAAAACTAGCACATACACATATATGACTATATATATATATACATATACAAATACACATGTATAAAATAAAATCTGGAAAAGTTAATTCAAGGAAACTTCAAAGCTTAAAACCCAAACAAAACAAAACAGAAGTGACAGTTACTGGACAACAATGCTTGTATTTCCTACAGTACGTGGCTTGGGAAATAATGGAATACTTTAATTAAATGATAAAATTGGGGACAATATTGTGAGGTTTGTTTTATTTACACTCTTCTTAAATGTCCCCCCCCCTTTTTTTGCTTAAGTGTCTTAACCGATTTCTTAATGGTTTTAGGTAGCTTGTAAAAATTTTACATAAAATATTACTTAAGTTTTCTTGAGCTTTCTCTCTCTTGCTATACTCACCATTTAGGCAGACTGTTTCGCTGCCACAAAACAAGGAACCATTGGATTTCCTACAGCACCATCCCTGGTGCCTTTATGTAATCTCCAGTCACACTGCATGTTTCACATTGCTTGTAATGAGGCTGCCTGAACCATGGTAACCCCTTGTAACTCAGTAAGCAACTGAAAGTGGTTGGATCATTCTTTCTAGGGCATGTTGTGAGATAATTGGCTTTCATTACAGGTTTTCTTGTGGAGGTGATGGGGATTAGATGTTGTAAGCGCAGGGTAGAATATATCTGTTCTCCCAAAAGGCCAAGTTCAAGATCTGTATGAATCATTCTTACTTTCCCACAGCCATTTTCAGTTTCTTTTTGATCCTTTAAAATGAATAATCTTTCTTAGCATGGCATCTTTCTGTTTTTCAAGATCTCTTTAAGGCATTCTATTTAAATGGTCCTATAGTAAATGTTTCTTTCATTTATTAATTCAGCACTGAGTAGCTGGAAGCTATGTGCCTGTAAGCTACATTTTCCTGGGGAAAGGGGACTGTCTTTCTCATGCTTTCCTTTGAAGCTTTAGGAGAAGAAAAACATGAAGCTTTCTTTTGTGTATGTGGTTGTGATTACCTAATTGCAAAATTGATCAAATTCATATTTTCAAAATTTTGAAAGTTTTTACTGATTAAAACGTGCAGGTTATAAAATAATTTATCAAGCACTACTATAAAGAATATTTTCATATCAGTAACAGGGATTTGCATAAATTCCTGGGTGCTTCTTGCTGCTGTTAAGTCATTATCACTGAAAGAAAAACAGTAGTTAGCAACAGGGGATTTTTGTCATACCTGCTCTTCCGTGCAGATTTTTAAGGCAAACTTAATCAGCCCCACTGTGTCTCTTTTACTATCAAGATCTGCATGCACGTTTTCCTTTGATTGTATTTCTCTTTGAGGCATCTTGAATTTATAATTAAATAGTGGTTTACACTATTATATTTGGAGGAGGAGAGGTTTGAAAATCTGGCTTTTGTTGCAAATGAAGAAGCTCTTTGGCGTGGAGGGTAATTGCCAAAAGGCCCCCTTTGTAATTTGTAGTAAAAAGGTGGGCACTTGCCCCAAAGCCTAAGAAATGGTTTTATTTTTTATTTTATGTTTTGCATGTTTAGCACTATTTTTGTTTATCTGAATATAGATGGAAGGACTTGATGACATTTCCAATACTTTTTCTATCTCTGGAATTATGTGATCATAGCAAATTTAGAGCCCGAAGATGTATAGTGACATGCCCAGATAATACAGACAAAGATTTTTCCAGGTACACTCTTTCCAAAAATTTATATCCCTAAGGGAGCACCTATGATAAAAGCTTCAAGCCAGTTTTTTCCCCACTGTCTCATTCATAACCGCCTTCCTTCCACTTTACAAAGAAAGGGATTCAACTCATCTATCCAGAATCTTTCTGTGGTTCATGACACCACTTTGTAAAAATTTCCCAGATACAAAATAAAGGGGCACTTAGAAATATTATAATGTGGAAAAAGTGAGTATCTCAATGACTGTATAACCAATCCTTTTGTAAGTCAGGTGGTTTCTAATTCTTTGCTTTCAATATATTGATAGATTAATTAAAAATAACAGAGAAAGATTATTAAAATCAACAGAGCTTGAAGCAGCTACTTTGCATTCCTCTGGATCCAGTCTTGTTCTTCAGCTCCTTGGGCGGAGGGGGGGTGGAGGGGTGGGGGTGGGGTGGAGTTCTGCCTCAAGCGGACGAATTTCCCAGAAAGTGACCCCCTGTTGTACGTCTGGCTCTGGAACAGCCAAATACGGCCTGGATTGCAACTGACGTGCCCCACCTCTTTGGATCCCTAGGTACCAATGATGATCAGATTCAGGACTGAGAAATTTGGTACCTTGCTCCCTCCTGAGGTATGTAGAGTTGGGGAAGACAGCTGAGAGATTAGGGATTGGAACCAGATTTTGCAGCAGGACATTTTGGGGAGAAATGCAAATCTGAGTTATTGTAGGGACATGAGGAAGCCGCAGCCTGAGAGCAAAGAGGCAAAGAGGACAGAGCCAGACCCCCGAGCTGGGTGCAGCCCACTTAGCACAGAGCTGAGGGGGAATAATTGCCACAGTCTCTTGAGGAACTTTGGTAGTGAATGTCCTTTAAAATATGGGTAATCATTGACACAGGATCTAAAATGATTACTATAACCACTAATTTAACCATTTACTTAATATTAGAAATCTAGGTTGCTTCTAATGCTTTACTATTATAAGTGATGCTATGAGGGATATTCTTACACATCAGTCTTTGAATAGATTTTTGATTATTTTCCTAGCATCAACTTCTAGAAAAGGAACTACTGGATCAAACGATATAAACATTTTTAAGGCTGCTGATACCAATTTCTCTCCATATGATTTTATATTCCAATTTACACCCTCACTAGCAAAGCAGAGAGTGCACACTTTGCTAAACAATGATCATTATTGTTTTTAAAGACTTTCAGCCATGTGATCAATGATAATGTTATCTTATTTGAATCACTTCTTATATTGATTAACTTTAGTGAGAGTAACTTTAAAAATAATTAGAAGAAGAGTTACTCTGGATTAAACTAGAGTATGGTTTGCAAAGTGTCTCTCCATCTCATTTTCACACACCAATTAGAAAACTGTCAGCACCTAGTGATTATATTAGATTATGTAATAGAAGGATTATAGATTCTATATCTGGAACCACCCCCTTTCCCTACCTCCCATTTCTCAAATGCACAGAAAATGTAACTCCTTTTTTACATATCTAGTCTGACTGCAGTATTGTAGGTATACTATGTAGATTCAGCTTCTACTTCTCAGTAATAGCATTATTATGGTTGTTATTATTTTTCTAGGTCTTTCAACAATAACTACAGGCTTTTAAAATAATTCAACCTAGTCTCAATTAAAATATACTCGATTTTGAAATTACTGTTATACATTTTCAGCTTTAAAATTCGAATCCATAATGCTTGAAGCTGTACTGTGGTATTTTCTTAACTTGTTTGCCCTCAAAGTCCACTTTATTGACACCCTAGATGTAAATATGTATCTTGTCTTGTTAGGTTGTGTGATGGCCTCCAAATGAAAATGTGATACATATGAAGACAGTGTGCTTATTTTTTAAAAGGCCAGTATATGAAATATCCCAATCCAAAAATCAGAGGATAATTTTGACTCTCCAGGGCCAACTCTTAGAAAGGCTCTTGCATCAGATAGGGACATGGCTTGGTTCCACCTTTGGTGGAGATGCATGCATCAGGATGTGGGGACCTGATGCTCTTCTGCATTTGAATCACATAGTGGTATGGACTGAATTTTTGTGTCCCCTCAAAATTCATATGTTGAAATCCTCATTCCCAATGTAATGGTATTAGTAGGTGGGGACTGTGGGAGATAATTAGGTCGTGACGGTGGAGCCCTCATGAATGGGATTAGTGCCCTTATAGGATGAGACAGGTGAGTTTACTTTCTGTGCTTTCCACTATGTGAGCAAACAATGAGAAGATGGCCATCTTCAAACCAAGAAGGGCGGTCTCACTGGATATCAGATCTTGGATGTCCCAAGCTTCCAGGACTGTGAGAAATGAATATTTTTTGTTTAGGCCGCCAGGGCACAGTATTTTTGTTATTGCTGTCCAAACTGACTAAGACACAGAGTGAACTCCTTTTGTTCTAATCCTTTCCTTATTAAGCATCTTACTTATGATTTGACTTCCCAGGTAGCTGGGATTGCCTGCTTGCTAAGCTGATACAGCAGTTTGATCTGCTTAATGCTCATGTTTATTTTTGCAAGTTAATCAATTGACATTTATTTTTATTTAAAAAATAGGTGTCAAAACTCTTGAAAAGGCTGATAAAATAAATCTTAACCATAATTTAAAATGAAAGCTGTATAGTGGAGAGGTTAAAAGCTCAGCTTTTGGAGTTCAAACCTCATCACTACATATTAGCTGTATGACCATGCCAAGCTGGGCCTCGGTTTCCATATCTATAATATATAATGATCAATAGAATTTATATCACAAACTGTTTTATATATTAAAGGAATTAATTCTCATTAAGTGCTTAGAATAGTTTCTGGCAAAAAGTAAGCACCATATAACTGTATTTGTTAAAAAAATAAGGTAAATTATGCATACATGTGAGCTAATCTCTTCGTTTTCTTTTTCATTCCGTGTCTAATTCTAAAACCTATATATATCATATTCATTTTTTTTTCACATTCAGTTTTTAGTAGGTTCAATGTTTTGATTATTCTGGTTAGCTCAATTAGAAGGAAATCGACATATGCACGTTAATGACCTGCAATTAAGCAAGTTGCCATATATGGATCTTACCAAATGTCTTTACAAACATGTCTATCATAAAAGGATGCAACCTGGTATTGTTGAAGTCATTTCAGAAAAGGAAGGTGATGACAAAGAGGAAGGTACAGGCAAACGCTATGTGAGCTGTTTGGTGAGTATTGGATGCATAGAAGGATGCACAGGTGGGGTAGGCCGACAGATTTGTAAATAATATAGGTAGGTATCTTGTAAGAGAACCTACACTATCCTATAAGAAGAAGTGCTTCAGATCTCAGGGCCAATTTAAGTCAGCGCTGGTAGATTTCTTCTGGTATAACACATTTCTGAGATAACCAGTGATGTGATTGTAAATAATTTATAGAATATTAACTAACAATCTCTGCCCAGAAAGAACAGATTTATTATACTTGAACTGTATTTTAGATGTCACTTAATGATCTTTGGTCAATGTTATAGTTTTTAAAAGTGTTCCCAACAAAAAGTATTTCCACTTTGAAGAGATGACTCTCTTCCTCATGCTTACACTATACAATAAATGACATGCAAAGTATATGCAATTCACAAAATTTCTGGTTGTGAACGATTAACAGCGCTGACTGGAAGCCTAAACTGTAACAAACATCACCAGTTCTGGGTGTTAACGCATGGCACTGCATTTCCCTTTTTATTCTTTTCCTCCATCTTCTTATTTATTTGTTTATTCTATATCTTGGCAGTTTCTTCTCATTCCTGAGGTTAAACATGCACTTTTGCCAAATATGAACTTCAGAGGGTGTTCCATCAGTCATTCTCCCACTGTAGACTGCACAATGCCCAGACAGAGGGGGTAGGAATGTTGAAGCCTCTCTCTTCAGCAGCCTCAGGGGCTCCTTTCTGTTCATGCTTTAGGGATGCTTTGTTGGACTTTGAATGCTGCTTCTTTGGTTGCCTTTGTGGTGACAGCTTGTGCTCAGATGTCATTTAGTTGTAAGCCGATTGTCGCTCTGTGTGTGAAGAGAGCCTGACCAGTTCGCGGGCAGCCAGTCAGTGCACCCCCAGCCCATTACATCAGCATCTCATGATGGGGAACCAGGCAGCGCCAGTCTCTCCTTGTTGCTTTTTTTTTTTTTCGGTCTTTCAAGGAAAGGGAAGAGAGCCTGGGAAAATAGCAAGAGATGACTATTTTTCCTTGAGAATGGCTGAATGCTCTTCACTATAACAACATTTTTTTTTTAAATTGAGTTTCTAAAATAGGAGGGAGGAAGTAAAGGGAGACAGAAGATTGAGGCAAAAATAATTTACCATTTCGTGAGACTTGGGTCCAGTATATCAGCTTTATCTGTTTTATTACTTTATTGACTCCCCTAATACTCCCTCCTCATTTTTCTAGTGGTTATATTAATTTTTATCTAGAAATTTGTATGTGCGTTAACAGAGTAGGGACAAAGAAAATAACACTTCTGTTTGTTTTGGTTTTGATCAAAGTAAGTAGAATGTTTTCTTAATTAAGTTTTTGGATAGTTTCTCTTCAGACATTGTATTACATTATTTCCAGTAGATTGTATGCTTTAAACAAATGGTGAGCTAGTCCCCTTTCTCTCACTTGTGTCATTTCTCATTAATGTCATGTACTGGTCAGGGGAGGCATATTTGAAAATCATGTCACACACTGGTTATACTGATGCCATCATCTGAGAACCATAATACTGAAATTCCTCTTTCTCAGATACATGGAGCAATAACCTGACCTATGTCCTCCTGAAGCAATTGTAGTCACTATTAATGACCTGTTTCCATAGTTGGTTTTGTAGCAATCAATAGGGTTTTGATTCCAAGTTTGATTAAGAAGGTGTTTAAAATAAGGAGCTTCATTCTGCTGAGATACTCTAACATCTCGGTGACACATAGACCAAACTCCTGAAAGCGCTTCTTGCTGCTTCTCTGTGATAAAATTGCAAAATTATCTTTTTGATCACATGAGGCTAACAATGGTATCGCAGGTGACAATACTCTTCATGAATTAAAGAAGGAAACATCTGTGTTAAAAATAATAAAGTATGCTTTCTTACACTTCTGGGAAGAGTGATTAAATTCTGAGAAAACTCGTTCCAGTTATGAAGCAGAGGCACCAACTCACAGACCCTGAATCTTTCTGGAAATCTGACTTGTAATATTATTTTATACCTGTCTCCTTTCCTTTAGCAAAGGAATTTCCTAACTTTATTTTTAACAGCTGAAGTGTTAATGAGATTATCTTTGTGCATTACTTAATATGTTTTATTAATTTAATTACATAAGTCAAATACGATTCTAACTACAAAAAGATTAGATAATGAAGAAAAATAAAAGAGAAAACTGTTGCAACATTCCACTGCTTAAAGGAAATCTCGTTTACTGTTTGCTGTACTGGTTGCCTGACAGATTATTTGTGAAGGTGACCTGGGAAGCCACCCAATCATCCAAGCTGGTCCTGATGTTTCCTTTGTAGCACTTGTTGCAGCTGAAATATCCCATCCTTTGTGTAATTTTTATTTTTTGGCTATCTCTCCCTCGGTAATATATATATGCTCTATAAGAACAGGTGCTTTTTCTGTTTTGTTCACTGTTATATCCCCAGCACCAAGAATGATGCCTGGAATTAGAAGGCACTCGTTAAATATTTGTTAAGTAATGCTTTAATCACTGAGCATGACTATTGTCTTGTTTCTTTGACTAGTCCTTGCCTGGTTGAACTTACCCTGTCTAAGCAATTTTGTATTCTGATATGTAAACATAATATTTCACTAAGCTTCTATGACGGATTCTTTATATAATGCTGCAAAATCAGATGCTAAGAAAATCGAACACAGTGCCATTGAGTGCTTAAGACAGGGTTCGTATTTGTTATTGATAGTTGTTCTGTTACTTCATTACGTGTGTCATCCTTTTCAAGCCACTTTTCTTCAGTCTCCATTGCTGAGAATGTCATGGATGCATGGCCATGCCTACCTTCAGTGATTCCTTCTGGCCTCACTGACCTTTTGAATCTCCCAAACTCCTGCACAGGGCCTTTGCATAAGCTATCCCCTTGCCTGGGAAACACCTCCATGCTCTTCAGAGAACGGCACCTTCAGCTCTGCACTTGGCTTTTAGTTACCCAAAGCAGGCTCTCTTGACATGCTAACAAGAGTATGTGTACACGTATCACTATCTGATACTTTAATTACTTAATTATTCATGCCTATATGTCTATTATCTCTGTTCCCCCACCTCCTACTAGAATGTTTTCATGGGAGCACAAAACTTGTTTTGTTCGTTGTGGTATCCTGTAGAGAGAATAAATAAATCAGACAACTCTTCACTCAAGAAACATTTATTAGATTTACATGTTCTACCATGCTATGTGCTAAATACCAGGGGTTTAAAGATGACTATGAGGCCATTCTTGTCCTTGGGATTTGTAATGTGGAAGAATTTATTTATTCACTCACAAATATTTTCTGAGCTCCTGCTCTACAAACAGGCATTGTGTGTGTGCATTGTCAGGGATACAACCCTAAATGAGGAGAGATTTGGCAGGGCTTGGGGGTGTGGTATAGTTTTAGGTGGTGAAAATAGAGAATAAAAAACACAAATCATTAGATAATTACAGTTTTGATAAGTGGTGCAAAAGAAAGTACTAGGTATTATGACAACATAGTCAGGGTCTAGCTTGGATGTCATGATTCATTCCAGATACCCGTACATACTATTCTGTCAGAAAAATTAGACAATCAGATAAATGCTCTTCAGATAATGGCATGGATACTGTTTTTCTCCTTGTTTCTTTAGTTAGCCCCATATATTTCCAACCGGAGACACCCACATACATCAGTGGAATTAGGCCAAAGAAACCAAGATCCCAGGTTGATTTTGCTTTAAAATAATAACCAGGACTAAGAAGTGCAACCTGTATCTTTTCATATCCTCTTTTTTTCAATGAGAAAGTCAAAATCTTTGAGACATGAATGTGGATTAGACATTCTAAAATAAGTCAAATGTCAGTACTGAGAAAGAAATTGCCCTAAAATAGAAATTATCACATATAATACAATAAAACAGATGGCTTTCATTCAGTCCCTTCAATGTCTGATCATGAAAAAATGATTTCTCATGCCTATGGTGGTTGACTTCATGGTAACATGCAGTTCAGGGAATTCTTTTATTCATTGAGATGTTATGCTAACTCAGTGATTGAACTAATCTCTACAAACTCTTTGATGACACTTTAATTTCTTCAAACCAACAAAATGGCAAGTGAATTTTATTAGGGAGCACTAAAATTTGAAAGTAAATGAGCTTAAATGTAGTTCTTTGTTGTATGAACACTTCATTGACTAGTGTATGTAACTCTTTAGTGCCCTCCCCTGATGCGTTTTAGAAATGCTGCTTCCTCCAGAGAAAATTAAACTCTTCCATCATTAAGAATATAAATACAGTCATTTCCTCAGATGGATAAATTTAAATGACCTCTTTTCCGGGAAGCAATATCTTCTATGTCTCAAATTGCTGTGGAGTAGATTTTCCTCAAAAGTAATAACAAGGAAAGAAACCACAACATTTAATTGACACTATCTCAGAGCCCTGGGACCTTTAGAGTGGTGCTAACTTTCTTCCCTTTCCAGAAGTATTACTCTGTCTCATTCAGAAAATGGATGTGAAAATAAATAAATTGAGTCAAGCTCGTTCCTTGATATAATCTTACTTGACACAAAAGCATCTTTCTAATGAACTTGTGGGTAATTAACTGAATCCCAGGAGCTTGAGTACATCTTTATGGGAAATGCATTACCCTACCTTCTAGCCTGAATATTAAATTAAAGGATGTGAGATAGGTTCCAAGGGGGTGTCCTGTTTGATTTAGAATTATGGAATATTAGGGCTGGAAGGGAATCAAAGTTAAACAAATCTAGGGCTAGCTCTTGAAGTAAAATATGAGTAAACTGAGGCCCACAGAGTGATTTTCAAAGTCATACACACACCGAAACAGAGGTTGACTCAACTACCCTTGATTTCCCCTTCTATGTAGTACATGATCTGGGTTTGAAAAATTCTCTCATCTCTGTGTGCACCTGGGTTTCAGTAGGTCTCCAGCTTGCACTATTAAAACCTTAATGCTCTTGTACTGCCCTCTGGTGACAAAGAGTATGTACTACAGTTATAGGACCTGGTCAAGCACACCTCTCCTTTATTCATTTCTTCAACATTTATTGAGGTCTACTAAATGCCTGCCATTGCTCTAGACTCTGGAGTTTCAGCAGTAAAAATAAAAGACAGTATTCCTGCTGTAATATATCTTGTATGCTAGAGGAGGGAGACAAGACAGTAAACACGTTATATAATACCTGAGAACTATGGAGATCAATAAATCAGGGGAGTAAGTAGGAGTGTGTGATCAGAAAGTTGAAACTTGAAATAGTGTGTGTTCAGGGAAGGCCTCAGTGAGTATGTGACATTAGAAAAGACTTGAAGGAAGTGAGGGAATAAACCATGTTAGTGTGTGGAAAGAAATGGACTAGGCATAGGAAATGCAAAGATGCTGAGGGGAGAGAGTACCTCCTGTGTCTGAGAAACCCAGTGCACTCTGAGCTGAGTGACTGGGAGAGCACAGGAGACTGGATGGAGAGGCCTAAAGGTGGAGAAGGGGAGGCCCTCTGGGCCTCTTGGCCGTAGCAAGAGTTTGGCTCCTCTCTGGGTGACATGGGGAACTCCTGGAGTCTTGTGAGCAGAGATGCGACACCAAGTATCATGTGTTTATAGGGTTACTGCAACTGCTGTATTGTGAGTAACTATAGTCGTAGAAACAGAGAGGTCAATTAGAAGGCTGAGGAAAAATGATGGAGATGAGCACCAATGAGACAGGTATGGAGGTAAGACTCTGGACATATTCTGAAGTTACAGCCATGAGCAGTTGCTGATGATTTGCTGTAGTGAGTGTACAAAAAAGGACAAGACAATGGTGATTACAACATTTTCAACCTTAGGATGAAAGGATGGAGCTGGCATTAAATCAGATAAGGAAAGGCTGAATAGGAAGCTGATTTTGAGGAGAAATTTAGGAACTCAGTTTGGGCATTTTAATATATATATTTATCTACATATTTACCACTTACGGGGCTCTTTATGCATTTATATAGCGCCAGATTAGCATCTGTCTGGCATAATTTTCCTTCTATCAGAAGAACTTCCTTTCATACTTATTTTAGTATGTGTCTGCTGGTGATTAATCCCCTCAGCTTTTTTGGTCTGAAACAATCTTTATTTCACTTTCATTTCTGAAAGATATTTTTCACTGGATACAGAATTCTAGGTTGACAGCCTTTGCCGTTCTTCCCAATTCATTCAGTTGTTTCATTGTCTTCTGGCTTTCACAGTTTCTGACAATTCTGTTGTCATGCTGGACTTGGTCCTCTGAATTTATTACATCTTATTTTCCTAGCTGCTCTTCAATGTTTTTTCTCTTTCTTTCTTTCTTTCTTTCTTTCTTTCTTTCTTTCTTTCTTTCTTTCTTTCTTTCTTTCTTTCTTTCTTTCTTTCTTTTTTAAATCATCAGTTTTTAGCAATTTGATTTTGATGGGCTCTGGTGTGGTTTTCTTTATGTTTTTTTTGTTGGGGTTCTGTGAACTTCTTAGATATGTGGGTTTATAGTTGTCATCACATTTCGAACATTTTTGGTCATTATTTCTTGGAGTACTTTTTTTTTTTGTAATAAAAAATTATCAGTGTATTTTTTATTTTTTATTTATTTATTTTTTATTTTTTATTTTTTTGCAAAACTTAGACATTTATCATTTATATACCTCACACTGTGTGAGTACTTTTTTTTATCACTTCCACTTTCTGAGTCTCCAATTACACGATGTTAGATAGCTTGATATTGCCTCACAGGTCACTGATGCATTTTTTTAAAGGGCTTTTCTTCTCTGTGCTTCATTTTGGATATTTTCTATTGCTTTAAGTTCACTTCAACACCTTTAAGTTAACTGATCTTTTCTTTTGGAAGGTGTAATTTGTGCTTAATGCTTCCACATTTTTCATTTCTGATATTATGTTTCTGTCTCTATAAATTACATTTGACTCTTTTCATATATTTCATTTTTCCCTCACAATATTTATGTTTTCTTCCAACTCCCTGACTATGTGGAGTATAAACATAACAGTCTCTGAAAGTCATTGTTGGCTAATTTCACCATCTTTGTAATTTCTGGTTCTGTTGTTACTGATTGACTTTCCTCTTGGTTATGGTTCATATATCCTTCCTCTTTGATGCCTGCTTTTTTAATTTGAAGACAGATATTATGAATATTGTTATTAGGTCCTAGGTTTTGTTATGTTTATTTAAATAGTGCGCACATTCATCTGGCATGCAGTTAAGTTACCATAGGTCAGTTTGGTCACTTTGAGGTCTGCCTTAAGTTTTGTTAGTGTGAGTCCAGAAGACACTTTAGAGTCAAGGTCTGATTTATTCCCAATACTAAGATGATATTCTTCTGAGAATACAATGCTTCATGTATTACAAGGTCTTTCTCTGTTGGCTTGTGGACATATTAAGTATTCCCAACCCTGTGTGTTCTTTTCTATTAGAATTGTTCTGTTGTTGCTTTTTAAAGGTTCTTTCTCCATTCTGAGGTAGTTTTCTTTCACTTATGCTCATATTGGTACTCAGACGAAAACTCAGAGTCTCTCTAACTCTCTCCTCTCTGGGATTTGCCTTACAAATTCTGGTTGCCTTGACTCTCTGAACTCAGATGTCTGTCTTCTCAATTCAGCGAGACACTGGGCTCTGTGAGATTCATTCTCCTTGCTCTACAGCTTGGAAACTCTTTCTGGGCCATGAGCTGGGGCAAGCATAGGGCTTGCTTTGTTTCCCTTCTCTCAGGGATTACTATCCATATTTCTCATTGTCTAATGTCTGAAAACTGTTGTTTCATGAATTTTGTCTGGTTTGGTACTGGTGGTGGGCTGCTGGTGGTACAGGTTAAATCTAATCCCTGTATTCCATCTGGGCAGGAAGCAGGAGTACCGGGGGCATTTCAATTTGGAGATGTGTCTCTTGAACATGCAAGTGAAGACGCCAAATAGGTAATTTGATATGAGTTTGGAGTTCAGGAAAGAGATTCAGATTGGAGATATACATTCATAATATAAATGTATCACGTATTGCTTTACATAATTTCTCCCCACTTTTGGCTCCATCTCTTTTATCAGAATTAAATTTTTCCATGTTCCATCCCATTAGGTCTCTATTAAGGAAGAGACAGACTAATACAATAATATAGTGTCATTGAGTTACTCTTTCCAAGTACATATTTATATGCTAATAAGTCTACCCACGGTCAACATCTTTGTCAAGCAAGCACAAGTAGATTTTACCTGAAGTGCCAATTCCTCTCTATTAATAGTAGCTTCCTGAAGTGTTATGTGCAGAAGGAATCTGAGACCATGCCCAGGCTCAGGGGGAAAGAGTACTATGATTGATTACTAATTTTTGCTGTAGGAGCAGGAGAGAGAATAGAGGCAATTGTACCATGTGTTTTCTCCACCTGTCTTAGCATAAAATAAAGAATGGATATATTTGGGGCAGGTGACACACAAATGACACACAAGTGACACAATGTACACTATCATCTATTCTGCTTTCATTGAGATAGATATTAGGTATATAAGCATATACCTCCAACCCCAAATTAGTCAAGAACACAAATGTCTGTTCCATTTTCTCTAGTACCATGTGGTTGGAAAATAGAACATTTCCTTATGCAAAACCATAAGTGGTTTCATTTGACATAGTGGAGGGTGGTGCCAACAGGCTAAGGATATCTTTTCTCTCTGCTTTATATCTTGTAGGGCTTATCACTGGAACCCCACTGTCTTTCCTGTATAAAGGGTAATGTAGAAGAACAAAGCTAGTATCTAATCTAAAAGTTAAGAAAAGATTTACCTGTAACATCAGAGTTAAACCTTCTTTCAATTACATTGAGTTCTATTTTCAAGCTTGGTTTGTATAATATTTAGAATACAGTATGCTCTCAATGAGTATTTTGTGAATGCATTAATGTGATCTTTAAAAATTTCCACCTTGAATAAATACCTCAGCCTATTTTTGAGGATTTTTCCTGGAGGAAAATGTTGACACACTGGGTTAACAAAACATCTCAGAATAGTTGGGAACGCTTAGTGGCATAAAAGCTACTAACTGGGGCAGATCAGTCCTTCAAATAGCTTAACTTAATCTAGACATGAGACAGAGGTTCCATCATTGTCCGCAGAGCACCTATGACAGGTCATAGTCAACCTCTTCAATTGACTCAAGCAGAGTTAGTTGCACTAGAGAATTGTGTTTGCAGTTCCGGTTTCATCCAGTAAGACAAACATTGAATGAGAACTTACTCTGGGGCAGGGTTTCTCAACCCTAGCACTATTGACATTTTGGGTTGTCTAATTCTTTCTTGTACTGCACTGTCTTGTGTACTGTCAGAGGCTCAGCAGCATCCCTGGCCTCTGCCTACCTGTTATCAGTAGTATTTCCTAATCCAGCCCTCCCTTCAGTTCTTTTTTTTTTTTTTTTATTGGGGAAGGGGAACAGGACTTTATTGGGGAACAGTGCGTACTTCCAGGACTTTTTTTTTTTTTTTTTTCAAGTCAAGTTGTTGTCCTTTCAATCTTAGTGGTAGAGGGTGCAGCTCAGCTCCAGGTCCAGTTGTTGCTAGTTACAGGGGGCGCAGTCCACCATCCCTTGCGGCAGTCGAGGAATCGAACTGGCAACCTTGTGGTTGAGAGCCCACTGGCCCATGTGGGAATCGAACCAGCAGCCTTCAGAGTTAGGAGCACGGAGCTCCAACCACCTGAGCCACTAGGCCGGCCCCCCTCCCTTCAGTTTTGATGTTCACAGATATTGCCCAATGTCCCCAGGAGTAAAGTCACTGCCGTTTGAGAATCATTGCTCTGCACACTCACCTTTGTGAATAAACCCTCCTTGAATTATCCTATTTTGAGTATGACATCTGTATCCTGTTGGAATTATGACTGATGCACAGTGTGTGCAAAGCTAAATGAAATGGTTGTTCAATTTGTAAGGTGCAAGGAGAGATAATAAGTACTTGGTCATAGAGGATTTGGTTAACTTATAATTTAAAAACTCACTTTGGCTAGTATAAAGTGTTTGAAGTGCTAAAGCTGGAATTAGTCTAGACAGCTACAAAAATATTCAAGACATGTGATTATGAGGGCCCAGAATAAGGTTTCCCCACAGAATGAATGGGAAGAGATGTGCAGGGAAATGGGTCCTCTCAACCCTGGGGATGGTTGGAGGAGTCCCCAGGCCTGTTGTCTCCAGCAAACTACAATTCAATCTGTTAACTTCTATTGCCTTGTAGAGATAGTTATTTTTTATATGTAAAGTATGTGAAAAGTATGGGGCCACTAGCCGAAACTAATTCATTGACAATTGAAATGGTAAAGAGGGGTTAGAGTTCCAAAATAATGAAGGGGTACTTTGATTAGACTTGGCAGTTAATTAACGTGGGGTGAGAGAGTCGGATGGGTCAAGAATGACCAATGTATTTGCTTAGGGGCCTAGATACATAAAGTGATGATTTTGTCCACTAAGATTGGGAACACAGTAGGAAGAGCACGGTTTGGAGCAGTGATTCTCAATGTGTCATTCCCAGACTGGCATCACCTGGAAACTTGTTAGGGATGGAAATTCTCAGGCCCTAAGCCAGCCCACTTAGTCAAGACCTCTGGGGGTGGGACCCAGCAATCTGTTTTAATAAGCCCTCCATTGAGGTGATTCTGGTGCTTGGTAAAATTTGAGAGCGTCTATTATGGAGGGAAGGCGATAATTTCCATCTGAGACTTATTAAATGGTCCAGTAGGACATATGTGTGGAGATGTCTGAGTAGAAAGTTTACTATCAGTCTCACGTATGCGTTGTGGTCAGTCACACGTATGCATTTTTGTGAGTGAATGAAGATGTAAGACACCTTCACTTTTTCATTTCCTGAGGATAGCAGATAGGACCACAGGGAAGATTTCTTTTAGGAACGTGACACAAAAACGTGGATAAATGATGGTTATGGAGTTTATGTTTCAGTCTTAAGGCTACTCTTTCTTTCTTAGCCCTGGAATTTCACTGACTAACTGGTGGCTTTATGTTCATCCCTTTCTACTATTTTCCTTTCTTTGACTTACTGGTAATTACTAAAAGGCTTGGGTACTTCCTGTACAGAGTTCTCAAATGGAAGCAGGGACGTGCATGCTCATTGGAAGTTACTTTGGTGCCATCTGGACTCATCGCTAGGTGTCAGGACGCGTAAAAGGGTAAAGGTGAGAAGGAAGAAGTAGTGAACAAACTCGCTACTTCCTCCTCCCACTAGTTTTATACACAGTGTTCTGCAATGGCCTTTGGGCCTAATCTGCCCCATAACCAGTTTTTTTGTGAACAAAATTTTATTGGAACATGGTCATGCCTATTAGCTTACATATTGTCTGTGGCTTCTTTTTCACTACATGGCACAGTTGAGTAGTAGTTGTGACAGGACAGTATGAACTACAAAATCTAAAACCTTTACTCTCTGGCTTTTTACGGAAAAAGTTGGTGACCTCTGCTTTAGACCAGGGGTTCTCACATCAGAGGGGGTCTTTTAAAACAGGAGACACGGAGCTTAATCTCCAGAGTTTCTAATTCAGTAGGTTTAGGGTACAGCCTGGGAATTTGGCTGGTGCTACTGGTCCGAGGACTGTACTTGAGAACTATACTGCTTTCTATAGTAAATTTAAGCTCTTTGGACACCCATGCCTGGATCACAGCAAAATTTCCTTAGCGACAAGGTCAAGGGATTATGTCAGCTTCTGCCTCTACCTCAGCTTGGACTGTCATTCTTATGAAACTTCATTTTATCTTATGGGCTTTCTCCTTGTGTTATCCTTCTCTGCCCAGGCCTTTAAGATAGGAAATTCATCTAAAAAATAAGCCAGAGAATCTTATTGTACTGAGGTAAAAATGTGTTCAAATTTTGGCATTTAGCTCTTTTCAAGAATTAGCATCTATTCTAATCAATAATATATTTTCCTTTTGCTTTGCTCTTAGAGCTATTGGCCCTATTCTTGTACCATATCAAATAAATAATTTGAAGCAACAACTTTTGTTTTCTTTACTTGAGTGAAAGCTTCAAAGGAAAGAGAAACTGTATGTATGCTTCTTATCAGTCATAGAAGTGACGACATGTATCAGCTTGAAATAGGGTTTAGGGAGAAGTTGAGATTGTATCTACTAGAAATGGTGGTAACTTTCCCCATCTTGATGAGTTATGCCTTTATAAGACTGTTTCATTATGTTGTTAAAAGTGCTGTGACTTAATTACCAGAGTAACAGACAGGACCACATATAAACGTAGGTGAAAGCAGATTCAATGCTAAAAGCTTTTGTAATATCCACCATTCAGAACTATCCGTATGGCTTCTCCCTTCCATTCTCACACAAATGTAAACGTGACTGCCTATGGATTTACAATAGAATAAAAACTTGATATATTTTAATTGTGAACTTTAAGTTCATAGGAAGTAGGAATATTTGTTTTATTCCTTTATTGACCAGCTACCAATAAAGTACTATATCCACCCAATTGCGTAATAAATATATGCATTTCCCCCCTTTTCTCATACTATGCTTAATAAGGCCGTTGTTCATGGAAGAAATGACCAAAAGATAATGATGGTTTATAAATCAGTTTATTGCTCCCATTCTATGCCTTGAAAAAAAATAAAAAATGGTAATAGGGAACTCTGATTAATTCATCACCCAACTTTTAAAGAATGTGGAAATTGATGGACTAGTTGAGTGAAGAGTAAGGAAAACAACTCCCCAATCTATAAATTGCTCAGCCAGAATGAAGAATTACCCAGCACTCTTTAAATATGAAATGTGCTAGTACTGGTTCTATCCATTTATTATAGATTTTATGCCTCAAATATATTCATAATGTATTACAATGCTGAAGTTTATTCCTCACATGTTTGTATATTTAATATTTCTCCCTCAGAAGATTTGAACATGGCTAAAGGCAAAGTTATAGTTCTTCTTGGTAATAATAAAATACTAAAGTGTACACATAAAGGAATTTACTCTGAATTTATGACTGGAGCCATGCTGTAATTCATGCTGCAATAATAATGTGGTTACTCAATGGACACAGTGACTTTTTTTTTAGCATCATTACTCTTCTGTCTCAAGACCTTAAGATAAAAAGGCATCTTTTCAAACCTGGCACTTTCAGATCTTGATCATTCAAGATGATGTACTTCCAAAAAGAAAAACAAAAACAAAAGATACCCTGAAGAATACCTGAAAGAAACCAAATATGTCTAATCATTATGTATCTGATTTAATACCAAATGGATAGTCACACAAATACTACAAAATGGCAGAGTTGTTTCTATTTAAAAGTGCACTGGTAAAGCTATTCTATGGTGTTAGGAGGTAGAATGGTTATACCAATTACATATGGAAGGTAATCCCTTGAAAAAGGCATTAGGGATCTTTGGAGGTGCTGGGAATATTGTTTCTTGATCTCAGTGCTTGTTCCATGAATGTGCTCATTTTGTGAAAGTTCACTGAGCTCCATAGACTTATGATTTCTGTCTTTGATGGGTTAAACTTTAATAAAAATGTTTATTCAATAAAAATACAATAAATTAGGATGCCTTAAAAAATCAATTCTGCCCTTTTTATAGTTGAAATTTTCATGTGTGAAAGTGCTATGCACAGCAAAGTTGTCTTTAATTTAGAAAATATCCTTAAAAATTATTTTGTGTTGCCCAGCCGACATGGTTCTTTGTGCCTGGGCATCCTTTCCTCTAGTCATTGCTTCTGGGATTATAATATTTCCCCTTGCTTTTGACATTACTTTTATTGTGGTATGCCCAGTTAGGACATCTGTTCATGAAAACACAGCAAAGACTTTTTTTTCCTTTATAGAACTTATTATAATTTGAAGGTTCTCGAGAATGACCCTGGAAAGATGCTGACAGGATCTACTCCTCCAGTTTACTTCTATTACTTGAAATAGCCCTTTAGGAACAAAACACAGTATAATATTTTCATTCCACAATAAGGCAAATAGGTGTGGGAAGGATAACAAGTATGATCTATTAACATTTCTGGGTAAGAGTTCATTACAACCTGTCCTACGATCTGACAGCCAGCTGACAGCAGTTCAGTAGAGAATTTAAATAATAGGACTGAAGATAGGAAAGTCCAGTGTGGGAAGATTCATTACTATATGGGTTGGAGGGCATGCTTCACACTTTGAGCACCACAAAACCTGACACTAGTTGTCTGTGACCACCCTTTGGCAAGGGAGTTCTTGCAGACATAGGGAAGAGAGATGTGTGGAGGGGTGAGGAGGGCACTGAATTGGCTCCTGCAAGTGCTTTGTCAACAGTGATGAATGAGTGACATCAATAGCTCCTTCCCAACGTGTATGATTGGCTACTCAAAATGCCCTGGCCTGCTGGGTAGACAAATGATGAAGCAATTCTTCCCGTAAAGTTAATAACACCATCAGATCATAAATTACATCTGCTGCTCTAGATTGGATTTATACAAATGAGTGTATACATTTGTATTGAAGGCACTTATGCACACAGTCGTGCCGTTATGCTTATAATGCGAACATAAACATTTCCACAATTTTCAATATAAATATCCAGTAGCTAGTGTGTGTGTGTGTGTGTGTGTGTGTGTGTGTGTGTGTGAAAATATTGTTACACGGCATTGCTTTATTTGGCAAGACTGAAATTTCTAAATGTCGCAATTAAAGTTTATATTAGGTCCTCCTTCTATGTCTTGCATATAATCTCCATTCTAAAAATAAACACCTGCAGAAAACTTTTATTAGCTTTTCTCAGAAAGTAATTTATTTCTTGATAACAGAAAACAGTTTCTTTGAAATAAACCCATAAATTACATTTTTGTATGTCTAGAAGCTAAAGAGAATAATAATAATAATAAAAAATCCCAGGGGAGGGGATCAATATATCTTGCCATCTATTGTTGAATTGTGCAGTGATTGCACTGGATATCTCTTTATAAAGAGTGCTTCTTTTTGGTATTCCACCAGTGTATTTTGCAAATGAAAAGTAAAGCCCAGGGTATCCTTATTTAACCTATAGAAACAATTAATAGCCCACCTGGGCCTAGGAGAGGACAATGTGGTGGTGGATCTGGACCAATTTCTTGGTACTGGTTAAAAGTCTTAATCCTTATCCTCATTTCAAATAAAGTGAATTCCAGAAGTTTCTATAGATAAAAAGGACAAGAGTGTCTTGGTTATATCAGGAAAAAGAAAAACAAAAAAAGATTAGGAATCAGAATCTGTCAGTTCAGACTCTGTCATTTACGAGTACTACGACTAAGCTTATAACCAATCGGAACACTGGCGTCTCCATCTTTAAAATTAGCATAAAACTGCTCTTCTGAGGCAAGACATGAAAATGAAGTAAAACACTATAAAACCTTTTAGAAACTATGATTGTGATTAATACAAACAGACCAAAGACCTATATGTTTTGTGCCCTTGGACAACCTACACAGAACGTGGGAGGAGCATGTTGGAGCAATTCGCTATGTGACAGAGCTTCCTTCATTTGAGCACGAATGGACTTGATAAACTGTTTTTAAGGAGACAGGTACAGCAAGGCTGGGCTTGCTCTGTAAGTTTCAACAAGGGGAGAGAAAGAAAGAATGAGGCATTCTTCGCTGTTCCATCTGGCTCTGCGCCTTGTTTGCTGATTTGTCCCTATTGGGAAATAGAGGATATCTTTTGCTCAGTGTTCCACATAAGACGGGAAAAGTATAAGTAGATGTAACCTGTGTTGGTCATTTTGGCTTTAAATGAGGAAATCAAATCTTCTATGGGGAGAAGAAACAGAGAAAACTTGATTGTGGTGATGGTAGGTTAGGGGTGGGTATTTCCACTGGTGCCCAACATTTAAAAGAGGTCAAGGAGAGAAGCTTCACCAGCAGGCTGTGGAACAAGTCTGGGTAAATCTGATTATTACCTAATGTTATCTAGAGTAGAAAACAAATGCTTGGAAAACTCTTCAGACTAATATCTATCTTGTGGTGTTCTGAATCTTTCGTTCCTGGTGTACAAATGCATTAATTTGGGACTCGGTAGGGAGAAAGTGATCTCTCCTGACCTTTGTCAAAGATTCCCCTAAAATATAATTTCTTGCATATAACAAGTGACATGTTTGATTGCTCAATCTCCTCTCCCTCTTGTTTAACCTATTTCAAATAAATTGCTAAATTCTGTATTTTTGTGCAAGAATTGCCATTTATGTAAATCTCATTTTTTCTGTCATCATGGCCATGACTATGAACTTGACTGCTAAAAAAGTGAGTTGTCTCCTCTCTCTGTCTTGATCTCTCATGCTCTCTGTATCTACTGCATCCTATAAATCATTGCCTACTCTTTGTAGAGAATTTTTAGGGAAACTTTTAGAGCTTCTTGTACCTATGAAATTAGGCTCACTCCTCAATCCTTCATTAACAACCCTCTCCATTTTAATCTCACCCTACCTCAGTTTTAATCCCCAATCTTCTCATGCATTTGTGAAACTTGCTGAAGTACTTTCTGTCACCAAATATGTCCTGTGTTCTTTCATTCAGGTCTTGATCCACCAGTTAACATCTCTTTGTTGGACATGTTTTTTATCTTTCCCTGACCAGGGGCAGGTCAGGTGTAAAGTCCTGTCAATATAATGGTTTTAGAGAGAGGAAGGGACCCAAAGACCACTGAATATCTGCTTCCAGGGTGAAGTGAGAAAGGGAGGAAAAAAATCTTAACACCAAGAAGAAAATCAGTTCTCCTTCCATCACCATATATTTGATCCCCTTTACCCTCATCTACCACCCCCCTCCCTCCCTACCTTCTGGTAACCACTAAACTATTGCCTATGTCTATGAGTTTTTGTTTCTTCATTTGTTTGTCTTGTTCCTTTGTTGTTTTCAGTTTTATATACCATATATCAGTGAAATCATATGGTTCTCGACTTTTTCTGTCTGACTTATTTTGCTTAGCATAATAATCTCAAGATCCATCCATGTTGTTGCAAATGGCACTATTTCATCTTTTCTTATGGCAGAATAATATTCCATTGTGTATGGAAAGAGAACTGACTGTGGGTGGTGAACACACAATGTGATATATAGATGATGTATTACAGAATTGTACACCAGAAACCTATGTTACTTTACTAACAATTGTTACCCCAATAAACTTTAATTAAAAAAAAAACAAAAAAAGTATATAGTGAAAAACAAGAAAATCATGCAGTCCTGGAACAATGAAGCCATAACAGTGTCCCATTCAGAGAGCAAATTATTGTTCAGTAGTTCATTTCTTTCTATTGCTGAATAGTATTCTATGGTATGATGTACCACATGGTTTATTTATTTATTCACCTGATGAGGGACATTTAGCTTGGTTCTACTTTATGGAGATTGTGAATAAAACTGCTATAAACATTCATATGCAGGTTTTTCTGAGTACATAAATTTTATTTTCTGTAGGGTAAATACTAATGTCTTAGTCAGTTTGGGCTGCTATAACAAAATGTTGTAGACTGGAAGGGGTATAAACAATAGAAATTTATTTCTCACACTTCTGAAGGCTAGAAATCTGAGATCAGGGTCTAGTATGGTTGGGTTCTGGTATGGCAGACTCTCCCCTGGGTGGCAGACTGCTCACTTATCACTGTATCCTCTCATACCAGAAAGAGAACTAGAGAGCCCTCTGGGGTGTCTTTTATAAATGCGTTAATCCCGTTCATGAGGGCTCCACACTCAATACCTGATTACCTCCCAAAGGCACTGCCTCCTAATACCATCAGGGTTAGGATTTCAACACGTGAATTTGGAGGGGACTCATTCAGTCCATAACTGCATGTAGATTGGATTGCTGGGTCATATTGGAAGTGTATATTTAACTTTATAAGAACTGACAAACTATTTTCCAGAATGGCTATATCATTTTTCATTCCTACCAACAATATGTTCCTCTTACTCTGTGTTCCCTTACCAGCACTTGGTATTGTGAGTATTTTTAATTTTAGCCATTCTGAGAGGTGTTTAGAGTTATCTCAATGTGGCTTTATTTGCATTTCTCTAATGGCTGATAAAATTGAATATCTTTTTATGTGCTTATTTCCATCTGTATATCCTTTTGGGTGAAACGTGTTCAGTTCTTTTGTCTACTGTTGAATTTAGAGACTTTTTATGTATTTTGGATACATGTACTTTGTTGAATATTTCATTTGTAAATATTTCTCCTAATCTGAAGCTTGTCCTTTTCATTTTCTTGACAGTGTCTTTAGCAGACTAAAAGTGTTGTTTGTTGTTGTTTTTTCTTTTTTTTTTTATTAACTCCAATTTATCAAGTTTTTTCTTTCATGGATTTTGTTTTTGGTGTCATATCTAAAAATTCTTTGCCTAGCCCCAGGTTATTGAGATTTTCTTTTAAGAGTTTTATATTTTTATATTTACATTTAGATATGGTACATTTTGACTTAGTTTTTATATAAGATGTGAAGTTTAGGTCAAGCTTTTCTTATTGTTTTGTTTTGTTTTTGTTTGTTTTGCATATGGATGCTCAATTGTTCCATTACTATTTATTGGAAAACATATCCTTCCTTTATCAAATATTTTTTGCATCTTTGTCAAAAATCTATTGGCCATATCTGTATGGGTCAATTTCTGTGTTTTCTGTTCTGTTCCACTTACCTATGTGTCTATCTCTCTGCTAATACCACACTATCCTGATCACTGTGATCTTATAGTAAGTCTTAAAATCTGGTAGTATTATTATTATTTTTTTTATTTTTCAAATTTTATTATTATTTTTCAAAATTACTTTGGTTTCTTTGTCTTTCTATATAAATTTTAGAATTATCTTGTCTCTGTACACACACGAAAAAAACACTGCTGGCATTTTTATTGGAATGTATTAAATCTATAGATAACTTTGAGGAGAATTGCCATCTTTACTGTTTCAGATCCTTGCACATAGGATGTATTTCCATTTATTTAGATCTTTGATTTATTTCATTAGAATTTTTCAGTTTTCAACATACAGATCTGGAATACCTTCTGTTAGATGTATACTTATTTTGTTTTTGGAGGAGCTATTGTAAATGATATTGTTTTTTAAAACAAGTTTTCAAATATACACTGTTAATATATAGAAATGTAATAGATATTTGTTTGTTTACTTTGTATCTTGTGATCACACTAGTCACTTGTTTAAGATTGTTTTTGCAGACCTGTTTCATTTTTCCCCAGATGGGCCTGTTGAAATCCTAACCTTTCTCCAAGTCTTTTATTAAATATACTTCCTTTTTTGAAGACTTTCTGTTTCCCCTTACCAGATGCAATTTCTTTCTCTCTTAAATACACAAATCGTTTTTTCATTACATGTCACTTGTCTATTTTCCCCTGTGTTACGGTGAATTGAGCACTTGTCCTATTCCTCCTGTATAATATGGGGATTATGGTGGTAAGTATATTTAATCATAAATCTGTCTCTTCTCACTCTAGGATATTGGTCAAGTTTCCTAATCTTTTTGACTTTCCAAGATTTAGTTTTATTTGTAAAATGGGAGTAACAATAACTATTTCATAGGTTTATTGTGAGGATAATGTGTTAGGAGCTCAGTAAATATTAGTTTCTTACATCCATTCCCTGGAGTTATACATTTTTGAGAACATATTGCTACATACTTGCTTGAGTCCTCTGCAGTGTCTGGGATGGAGAAGGCCTTCTCTAGATATGTTTAATCGTAATGACAGAACTTAGCACAGGAAAAGGCACACCATCTGTGCTTAGCAAAACTCTTGTCTTACAGTTCTTCATTGTTTCTATGACAAATTTTAATATTAAATGATAGTGAAGGTCTTTAGGAAATGTGCCAACTTGAAGCACTTACATATGGAGAAAATAAATTACACCAGGTTCCTTAAACAGCTACTTAATAAACTTAAGGGAAATTACCATGAACTGGGTGGGGGATTAAGAGTAGAGGAATCAGGAGAAACAGAAGGGAGTAATCCAAAGACCAAATTTAACAGCAACTGAACAATGGATGGGGCATGAGAAAGACTATCCACTTCAAAGAGATTACTTTGGGCTCTCAGGTGGAAGAGATAAGCAGGGAAGCATTTGCTTGCTGGGTTAGAGGAGATAGAGAGTAGTATCTTACCCACACTGGTCACTATGGAGTTCCCTGATGGGGTTACAATTCTTGCTATTGCTATCACAGTGCCAACGGGCTACCTCACAGGCAGAATTAAGGCGTGCCTGTTTGTGCACCACAAGATAAACAAAAATGACTTTAACATTCAGAAACTTGCTGTCAGTCCCTTGATACCTATTCAAGTTACCTAGTATCTTAGCTCAGGCTGCTATCACAGAAGCACCGTAGATTGTGTGGCTTAAAGAGCATTTATTTCGCACAGTTCCATCTGGAAGCTGGAAATCCAAGATCAAAGTGCCAGCAGACCTGGCGTCTGGTGAGGACCCACTTCCCCACGTTAGACAGCTGCCTTCTTGCCGGGTGCTTACATGGCCACGAGAGAGATGTCTTTTTCCTGTCTTTTCTTAGAAGGGCACTCACTAATCCCATCCATGAGGGCTCCATTCTCACGACCTATTATTTCTCAAAGGCCCCGTCTCCAAACACCATCACTCTAAGAATTAAGCTTCAACAGTTTTGGAGGGACCTAAACATTCAGGCCATTGCTCTGAGAAAGAACAAGCTTTTGCTGAAACTGTTGATATCTAAATTTTATTATTTGGGTCATTCTGTGAAGCAAGGAAAAGGAGGGAAACATTTCTGGGATCAGAGCATTAGAGGCTATGTTTCATCTATGAGTACGGTAAGAAGCTTGTGAGAGCTGGTGGCATTCCCGAGGGAGTCCAGCAGTGCGCAGTGAGAGGCGAGGGAGGGACACACCCTGGGGAACTGCTCCCAGGAGACCTCTCACCCTGCTTAACTGAAAGCCTGGGTTCTAGAAATGTGTGGCCAGCCAAAACTGCTCTGTTACCAGCTTCATCTGTTCCACACTGGAAAAAGCAAGGCTGTGTAAGGAAGAATGCCTACTGCTCACATGAACACATCTCAACACCAAAAACACTAAAAACATCTAGACCAGGGATATACAGAATAGAAATATATGCCTTGACGCAGTCACAGGTCAACTAGGTCTGAAGCAGTTTTCCAGTTGTAAAGGTAGAGTTAAAGGCCATTAATTATACGTAGTTTAATTTTAACTACGAAATATGTAGTTTTGGGGCTTAGAGATCATAGTCCATGCACTGAGTTACCTATAAATTATGAAGCTACATCAATGCCTGAGAGAAGGAAAAAGTCAGGTCAGTGTTTTCTTTTCACACCTTTGGTTCACCAAGAAACGGGAGGAAAACTCAGGGGGGAGCTGTTGTGCCAACAGCACTTACTGAGTACTCCATTCTTTTCTGACTGAGGTGAAATGTGATCTTCATCGCACACTGACTGATTACACATACACCTCTGTGTTTAGACTTGAATATGTTCTATTGATTGTCTGCCTAGTCCTCTGCCAATAGCGCATTGTTTTAATTATCCTTTGTTATTTAGTTCAACTTGTTTATTTTTGTCTAACAAACATTTATATAACACCATGCACCAAACATTATTTTTAGTGATTTATAACTATTAAATCATTTCTTTTTCCGATAACCCTATGAAGAAGGTCCCCATTTTCACACTGGCAGTCAGTCAGGGGCTGTTCTGAGCTCTGAAATGTCACATGCATTCTTTGCTACAAGGTCCCCACCATCTTCAAGCCAGCAATGGTATGCTGGTCCAGTTCTTTTTGCACTTCGGATCTTTGACTTCTTCCTCTGCCAGTTGCCAAAGAAAATATTCTGTTTTCAAAGTCTCGTGTGATTATATTAGGCCTACCTGATAATCTTATCTCAAGTTTGACTGACTTGGGATCTTAATAAAATCTACAAAATGCCATCAGAGCAGTACTTAGCTTAATGTTTGATTGAATTACTGGGAGTTGTGTGTATGCCAGGTGCTGAGAAGCTTGGGCCATCCTAAAATTCTGTCTACTACATCCTATTCAAGTTTAATATTTGGTTCGGAAGGTTTTTGTTCCATAGTCCATCCTTAATTATGAGAGCAACATTGCAGTATTTAAAAAAATGCTTTCACGATATGCTGAACAAAGAACTAATCTGTTTAATAAAATAAAATAACCAAACAGCCAATCAACTTAATTTGTAAAATATAAGAAGTAATCTGCATCCCCGATAAATGTTAAAGTAAGGAGTTGTTTTCTCTTACATACAATTTTTTTCACGTATAGGGTAGGAAGAGCATTCCAGGGCAGAGGAAGCAACACACAAACGGCACAGAGGGTGAAACTGAGTGCTGCCGTCCAGAAACTTGAAGTGAAAATTTTAAGCTAAGGAGTGACTTTTCATTTATATATATATATATATATATATATATATATATATATATATATATATAAATATATATATATATATATATATATTTTTTGAAACATCAACCTAAGGCCAGAGGATGGGCTAGTTTTGGTGAAGGTTTGGAGGCTGGAAGGTTTGTTAGGAGGTTTCCAAATGGGAGTGACGAGGCCTGTGACAGCAGGGAGGGAGAGAATGGTAAGGAAGAGCAGTGGACAGAATTTGCTGACAGATCAGAAGTGTGAGGGAAAGAGGGGGAGGTTAGGAGGACTCCTATTTTGTATTAGGTTTTATTTGTTTGTCTCCAGAAGAAGACAGGCAGTCTGTTGTAAAGGGCAGTCTAATGTCTTGGTTGCTGTGTTTTGTGGTTCGGGAAGTGCAGGGAGAGTTGGAAGGAAGGAATGGATTAGAGAAACCACATTGAGGGAAGAATCCTTTTTGTCCCACAGTACTGGAGAGGGCCCCTAAATCAGCTGAGTATGTGACAATAGAAAGAGGCTTGCTTTTGGCATTAGGTTTGACCCAAGGGCTACATTCATTTTCTTTTTGTTTTTAATTAAAATTTATTGGGGGTGACAATGGTTAGTAAAATTTACATGCATTTTCAGTTACCAACTTCTTTCTCCCACTTTTCTGCTCTCACTCATCTGTATATCTCAGCTACATACTAACTTATGCCAAGAGAAATAACCCCTAATAAAAAGTGATTACTTACATTTCAAACATTAATGATTACCAAGCATTTATTCATAGGCATTGATTTAGTTGATCCTCATCACAATATTGTGAGGTTCGCAGGGCAGATGTCATGCTGATTTGATAGACTAAGAAACAAAATATCAGATTAAATGAATGCTGTACTCCACATCCTGTAACCATATATGTATTAAATTATGATTGACATTCAATATTATTCAGCTTCAACCTCAGGTATACAGCGCAGTGTTCAGGCATCTATACTGTCCATGAAATGATCTCCCTAATAAGTCCAGTGCCCATTTGGCACTCTACAAAACCTTTACAACATTATTGATTATATTCCCCAAACTGTCTTTTAATCCCCGTGGCAATATTGTGGTCAGCAATTTGTGCTTTCTAATCCCCTCACCTTCTCCCTCATCCCCACCCCCTCCCATCAGTTTTTCCTCTATATCTCTGAGACTATTTCTGTTTAGTTTGCTCATTTATTCTGCTCTTTAGATTCCACATATAAGTGAGATGGTATGGTATTTGTCTTTCTCCGTCTGACTTATTTCACTTAGCATAATGTTCTCTAGGTCCATCCATATCGTTGCAAATGGTAAGATTTCATTCTTCTTTATGGCCGAGTAATGCTACATTGTCTAAATACACTGCAGTTTCTTAATCCAGTCATCTACTGATGGGCATTTCTGTTGTTTCCATGTCTTGGCTATTGTGAATAGCGCGGCAATAAACATAAGGGTGCATATACTTTTTCTAATTAGCATTTTGGATTTCTCTGGATAGATACCTAAGAGTGGAATTGCTGGGTCACAAGGTAGTTCCATTTCCATTTTTTTAAGATACCTCCATACTGATTTCCATAGTAGCTGCACTAGTCTGCAATCCCACCAGCAGTGCATGAAGGATTCCATTTTCTCCACATCTTCGCCAGCTGTTTGTTGTTTGTTGATTTATGGATGATAGCCATTCTGACTGGAGTGAGGTGGTATCTCATTATGGTTTTTATTTGCATTTCTCTAAAGATTAATGAGGTTGAGAATTTTTTCATATGTATGTTGGCCATCTGTATGTCCTCTGTAGAGAAATGTCTCTTCATTCATGTCCTCTACCCATTTTTTAATTGAGTTGTTTGGTTTTTTGGTGTTGAGTTGAATGAGTGTTTTATAAAATTTAGATATTAACCCCTTATCAGATGTATCATTGACAAATATCTTCTCCCATTCAGTAGGATGCCTTTTTGTTTTATTGATGGTTTCTTTTGCTGTGAAAAAGCTTTTTAGTCTGATATAATCTCATTATGTTTTATGTAAGGATCTAGAGCAGTGGTTCTTGTAGTATTTCACTAGTGATATCTTGACCCAGTTTTGAAGTCATGTTTAAGAACTCTCACTTCTCCTCTGCTGACAGTTTGCTAAGATCCTACCCCAACTACTCCCCTTATCAGGCTGTAACACCACTGCATTACAGTTCACATATACTCAATTACAAGAAAGCCCCAGATACCTAACTTTTAGGGATGACCCCTTTTTCTTTGGACTTGAGGAATTTTTCAAAATAGCCAATCTCTAGGAAGTCCACGAAACCTAGCTAACGTCACTCCCACCCTAGTTAATCCCACACTACTTGCCACCTCCTACAGTTATAGTTTACTGTTACTGTGTCACAGGGGACAGCCCACTATATGGCCCTGCATAGCAGCCGTCTCTCATTTGGAGCAGTAAGTGAAAAAGACTTTTGATTTCCATCTATCTAAGTACATTAGTGTTGTGTCCCACCATCCAAAGAACCTGTAATCATACCTAAGATCATAGAACAGTTCTCATCCTTGACTGTGCACTGGAAACCCAGAGAGCTTTACAAACTACTGATGCCTGGATCCCACCTCAGAGATTCCAATTTAATTGGGAAGAAGACTTGGAAATTAAAAGTTCCCCAGGTGATTCTTTATGCAACTATGAAAGAGATTCTGCTATCGATCTAGACATTGTGGGGGAAGTTCGGGAGTGAATAGATCTCTAGAAAGTCCAGTATTCCCAAAACCCCTTAGATTTTACCAAGTATTCCCAATTTGACCCCAACCATGTGTAAAATTTAGCAATGAGAAACTGAGCATAGAAATATTGTGAAAGCACTGAGGCATCGTTTAGTAACAGATTTGTAATCAGATGTCCTCAGCATCGATAATGATTATAGCTAATATTCACTGTTTATTGTCAGGTACTGTAAGGGCTACATTTATTTTATCTCATTTTACCCTCACAACAAAACCATAAGGGAGTTATTATTATTACCCTGATTTCACAAACAAGGAAGCTGGGTCATAATGGTTAAAATGTAGTCAGGATTGGAGACTCAAATGCTGGTCTGTCTGACTTCAGAGCCGATGCTCTTAGCCTCTGAAATGTACCTATAGATAACATTGAAATGTGTAATATATCATTAGCAAGTGAAGAAGTTATTTTGTTCTAATCCGCTATTAAAGAACACAACATACACACTTGTACACTTAGGCATGCACACGCACATAAACAGACCCAGTAATAGGAAGACCTTATTTACTAGATTTCTTAATTTTGCAGGTTGTTTTATTTGCTGAAAGTGGAGTTTATTATAGTCCATGTATAGTACAAGAATTGTGAAGGGTAGAAATGAACTAGGAATTAGGAAATTTGAGTCAGTGACCGCTCCCCACTTGTCTCCACACCCCAGACCAGCTCCAGAACCCTGGGTTAGTGACTGTTGTATCCGCAGTTGTACAACGAATGTGTCATTAGCTTTTGAATGATCTCTAAGACACTTTCTAGTTAAAAAGGCAATAATTTTATTACTGAATTATTGGAAACAATTGTGTTTCTTTTTCATTTTCTCTAGTATTTATTTAATGTTCTGGACTTGCATTATTTATTTTATTTTTGAAATTCAATTTTATGTCAAATAGTTCAGTGATAGTAAATTAATGATCATGATAATTATGGCAACAGCTAACATTTATGAAATACTAAATTCTATATGTATTTATTAATTATACGTTAAATCATTTAGGCCTCATAAGTGTCCAAAGAAATAGAAACTATTATTACCTCATTTTAGAGATGGTGAAAGTGAGGTGTGGTGAAGACGGTAAGTAACCTGCCCAAAGTTGAACAGCTAGTATGCGGCAGAAGACTGAGGTAAACTATTACACTCTATACTTCAGTATTTTTTACGTGCTATAAATGAAAGACGTATATGTCAATTAGTGTAGTTTACTTAATGACACATTAAAAATGTGGAACCACAAAATAATAAAGCTGCTTTCAATGATATTTGATTTAATAAAATTCTGGCTTTTTATGACCACCCTCCAACATATACACGCACAACATACCCTGAAGTCTATTCCTTAGTCTATTTATAGTCCATGAGACAGACAATATCTGGGATATTCCTTTATAAGAAAAACATAAATGCCATATTTAGAAAAAAATAAGAGTATCTGTTTTTATGGTCAGGACATTACACTTCATTTTTCTCTGCCTCCTGGGAATTGAATTAAAACAATAAAATGGAGAGAGCTACCATAGTTTGTCACATAATGACAACAAAACAGAACAGTGTAAAGTTAATTCCTTCTTTCCACAACGTGGTCTTATCTGCACATTCATCCAGAAATGAATGATGCCAGTCATAGCAATAAAGGGCAACAAGGTCCCGGCAGACTCTGTAGGATTGGCTGATTGGACAGCAGTGTTTCAAGTCTCAGTCATAAAGATCTAGAAAATACACAGTGACACAGGAAGTTGTCTTGACCATGGCGGTTCGTTACCATGGTTTATAAATCTGAAGGTAGAGCCACTATAGCTGTAGTGGCTTGTGAATCCAAACCCTTCCTCCCAAGGCGAAATACTGAATTGGAGCAATAATCTAGATAACATTCATAATGTGATGCAAAGGTGGCTCCCCACGCTCCAGGAATGATCGTCTGGATGATAATTTTAATCATTTTCCATTGCCTGGATAATATGCTGCTAACCCATCATGGGACACATGGATTAACATGTGTTGTGCTTTTAGATAGTGCTGTGCTTTTATGTGAAAATGAACTCTTTTATTTTATTTTATTTTTTTTAAGATTTTTGTTGGGGAAAAGGAACAGTGTATATTTCCAGGACTTTATTGGGGAACAATGTGTTTTTCCCAGGACCCATCAGCTCCAAGTCAAGTTGTTGTCCTTCAATCTTCGTTGTGGAGGGTGCAGCTCAACTTCAAGTTCAGTCACCGTTTTCAATCTAATTGTGGGGGACACAGCCCACCATTTCATGTGGGAGTCGAACTATCAACCTTTTTGTTGAGAGCTCATGCTGTAACCAACTGAGCCATCTGGCCATCCCACAACAGCTCAGCTCAAGTTGTTGTCTTCAATTTACTTTTGGAGGTTGCAGCTCACTGGCCCATGTGGGAATACAACTGGCAACCCTATTGCTCAGAGCTCGCACTCTAACCAACTGAGCCATTTCGGCCGCCCCTGAAAATGAACTCTTGCAGAAATTTTTGAGAATTTTATCTTTCTAATAGCACATACAGGATTGTACATAATAATATATATTAATGATATATTATATAATATATGCATGCATATTAGATATTAAGACAGCTGAGACAAATAAGGACAAAAATGAAACATTGTAGATAGTCTCCAACTCACTAATATATTACTTTCCCAAAGTTTCTGTATAAATTAGTTGTTTAGGAACCCGTAGAGCATTTTCCTATAGAAAGTAACAGTCTGGCTGATTTTTCTTTTCACTTTCACTTTATAAAACATATTTAGCATTACATGGGCTTTAAATATGTTTCATTTTTTCTGGTTCCTGGAGTTAGGAGTCTTTTGTTGTTATAAAAAGAGGGTTTAGAAGATACCAAAGTTTGCGGATAGGTCTATGGAAAATTCCATGTTCCCTCATACTTCCTTCTGCCTCCTCCTCATTCAGCTGGGTCCCTGGGCTCCTCTGCTCTGGACCATGAGCTATTCTGAATCTCTCTCCACGGCACCACACATAGGTGAGCCCTAAGCTCTCACAAGCACTGCTTTTTAAGATCATTCTCTTGATTCTTTTTACTTATCAATCAAAAGCGTGCTGATGTATATAATTAATAACAAGCACAAATTCAGATTTCTCACACATAAGGAATACACAGATTTCTCTTTTTAAAATAGATTTTCCCCATGATGACTGTATAATCATTATCACAATATTACTTTAAAAAGACCTATAACCATATTACCAGGTATAAATTTCTTATACTTATTGCTTTTAACACAACTAGAAATTAAAACCATAAAACATTTATAAATCAAATGCAAAGCTAGAAAATTCAAATAACATTAATATTATATAATGAATGATATTTGGCTGAAACTAAATAATTAATGTTGAGTTTAATAATAGAAATATGTTATTGGTGTACTTTATATTTCACTTGTTTTTAGCTTGATTCTTTAGATTTTTGAGTGTGAGAGACCATTAACTGATTTTAAAGTATTGAAAGTCAGAACTAAGTAATAAAGTGGGTATTTGAATGGCTATTCTAATTCTAAGAAATTATCAAGGACATAATAAAAAAATTAGGAAAAAAAAATTTAAAACATATAGAACTCCTAAAATACAATCATTTCTGAAAATGATAGATGCCTTTTAATTTTACCAGAGTGATTTTTCAGAGAATACAGCATTACTGTCTAGTTGCCTCACCAGCTCAGAGAGAGCCCTCTGCATTCCTCAAGGGGCATCAGGGGAGAAGACCTCATTCTCCAGAGGATGAACACTCACTCTGCTCAGTTCTTAAAGTAGGATTTCCCAATGGAGTTTAGCTTCTAGACGCTTTGAACTCTCTTTAATGCCTATTGCAAAGAACTAATTCTATGTCTCATACCAGGTCCAGATGGAACACATATACATTTTGGGCAAATGAATGATTCACTTGATAAAGCACTTCTCTGATTATTGTGCATGGCTTAGAAAGTTCCCTAATCTTAACTTTCTCAAGTTAAATTCAGGCCTGTTTGCTAGAGTAGCATTCCACATAAATTGAATGATGGTAGAACTAGATCTTTTATGATGATGTGATATAACCTCAAGAATTAACCTCAATAAAAGTTAATGACAAGCCTTTCTGGGTGGTAAGCATTAGTGGTGGCATCACTGGCAGAAGCCTCACCATCACAGTCATTGTTACAAACCTCATTGCCTCTTCTGCCCATCTGTTCTCTTGGCTTCTTCACTCTCCAATTCCTTAGTTTTGCATTTGGCTTTTTGTGCTAAGGTTTCAACTTCCTGCACCTTACCTTTTCTTAGGGGCAGGCTTGCTAATTCTCAAGTATCACACATATTTTATTCAGGCTCCTAGTAGTATATATATATTATCACAAGATACTAATTTAAAAATCTTAACACACATTACATACATATTCATGATATTGCCACTAATGCAACTCTAATTTCATAAGCATCCTCATGGAAAATCTCTCACTGAATAAAAATGACAGTATTTTTTTTTCCTGTCTTCTTATCCCCTTACTTTTATACTGAACATATACTTTTATTTTCATACTTATATTTACTTTTACACAAAATAAGAGCCACTACCAACCTAAATATGAAGTCTGTATCAAACACAAGCAGAAACACATTTTTAATACATATACCATGTGACTCGGAATCATAGAATTTATAGGTGAAAGACTCCTGAGGGATCATTTGGCCTAATCATTTATTTAGGTATAGAATTTCCTTTATTGAGAACACTGTTCCTGATGGATAACTCCTGGCCTTTGCTTGAATACTTCTAATGAATGATTGTCTTGTGAGGCAGCTTATTCCACCGCTAAGCTAAAGAACACTGCTTGAAAGTCTTTATTAACATAATCTATTTTTCTTTCCGTATATTTATATATCCGAAGGACCTGGGATTATTTAGTTTAGGCTGTACTTAGTGATAGGTGGTCTAGGTGCTTGTGGTAAAATGGGTAATGGCCCCTCAGCGATGTCCACGTCCTAAACCCTGGAACCTGTAAATGTTATTTTATGTGGCAAAAGGGACTTTGCAAATGTGGTTAAGAATCTTGAGAAGGGGAAATTTTTCTGGATTATCCTGGTGGGCCCTAAATGTAATCACAAGCATCCTTATAAGTGGAATGCAAGCGATCAGAGTCAGTCATAGGAAATGTGAGGGAGGAAGCAAGAGATCCAGGGGTATGGCCATGAGACAAGGAATGCAGATAGGCTCTATAAGTTGGAAGAGACAAGGAATGGATTCTTCCCTGGAGCCTCCAGAAAAAACAAACCCTTCCAACACCTTGATTTTAGCCCTGTAGGACTCATTTTGGATTTCTGATCTCCAGAACTATCAGAGACTAAATTTGTGTTGTGTTAAGTCACTCAGTTTATTGTAACTTGCTGTAGCAGCAACAGAAAACTAACACAGTATTTTGTATGTTTTCTGTTAATTTAACTTCTTCCTGTAAATCTAGTTCAAGACCATTTGTTTCTATATGAGATGTTCGCTGGGTGCTACTATGAGTGGAAGGCAGGTTGGGGGAGTATACAGTCAACCAAGCAATAGCATGAAACTAAATTGTATTGTTCAAGGGTTGTTAGTTGCAAGGATCAGAAAACAACTCTGACAGATTTAAGCAGAAAATTAATTTACTGAGAGAACACTGGGAACATTATTAACTGTAGGGTTCGACAAGTAAGGTTGAGGGAGCCAGGCATCAGCTAGCACCAGGATAGCAGTATGTCCCAAAGGGTCCTGTGGAGACATGGCTCAGCTGGTGCTCACGCTGACTGTCAGGGCTCACTGCCCTGACAGTTCATCAAGACCCCAGCCCTGGAACGCCACCTAACCTGGCTGTCCCTGATGATTCAGAAACCATTCCCTGCTACCAGAATGGAATTTGCATGGCTTCTGCATCTTTGAATCACTAACTCCTGTTCATAGTTTAAGTTGGGTAAATCTGATTGATCAATTCTGGATCACGTTTGGCACACCCTAGCTGCAATAAAAGCTGGGAAAATGAGCTTTCAGCTTCATTCAAGAGAGGTTGCTCTGTGTCTCACTAGGACTGGTAAGATATGAAGTCTCAGATTATAGGAAAGAGTTTCAAATGATAAGTGTCTTAAAAAAGTACAAATGTTCATGACCCAGCTGTTAAGGGGGCTGGTATAAAATGTACTGATACATGAGCAGGAAAATTAATATAAGACTGTAGTAAAATAAGCATACTAAACAACGTATTTTGAGACTTGGGGAGATCGAGCTTAAAACAAAAACAAAAACAAACAAAAAAACCCACAAATGAAGAAGTATCACTATTCAAACGAATAATAGTAATAGTTAACATTTATTAAGTGCTTTTATATGCCAGAACTCTTCTAGGTATTCAGCACATGTTAACTCTGTTAATCCTATAGGATAGTGTTTACCTCATTTGTAGGTAAATAAATGAAGTCATCAGATGTTTAAATAATATGCCCGAGGTCACTCATCTAGAAGTATCAGACTCAGGCTGCAAATCCAGGCAGTCTGATGCAAAGCTGTCTTCATTAGAGAAGTTCATTGATCCCTGAGAAAAAGATCTGCTTCTTTAAAATAAACAAATAACAACAACAGACATTTACTGCCTTTTTAATTTAAAAAGTCAGACATGCTTATTGTGGAAACAGCAAACAATACAGAATTTATTTGGAGTGGAAAGCAATAGTGATATTCTCCTTTTTCCCATAAATCCCACTCCACCCAGATGGACATTTATTGGTATAGTTCACATTCTTGTGGTCTTTAAATTGAGTGTCAGGCTGGCACTGTATTATATAAAATCCTATGAAACTGAGACTGTTAATCTCAGGAGACTCTCTGAATGAGAATTAACAAGGCAGAGAAACTTTGGTATTTCTGATGTAAAAAATTTCTGTTGGGCTTTTATTTTATCCATTTTTTTTTTCCTGAGCCTCATCTTACACATGTGGGTTTTGGATAGTTTCAATATAAAATTTAAGTTCAGGTAATGAGCCAATGACAATGATACAGTGATATTAAATTACAACTGCATTTTTTTGTGTGTGTGGGGGTGCTGGTGGTAGGCTTCAAGGTAGCCTATTGAATTTGGAGACTCTAGCTTAATGAATTAAATTATAATTGAAGACTATCTGAATTATATCTAAGAATATTTATAAAAGGGTGGAGTATGGAGATATAGATAGGTATATATTCTTAAAACTTCTGGAATCAATATTTCTCCATTGATTTTGTCAAGCACTCCTCCTTGAGATTCTAGTTTGCAGATGTTAACCATTGAATTACATCATAGGATAAAATATCTAAAGATCTTTAGGAAATTGTGGGAAATGCACATTTCACCCAGCCCTCAAACCTCCAATACTCTCACCCAAATCTTTAATCCAGCTAATGATCCTGCTTTCTAACTCATATATGAAAATACTGAAGCTATCAGAAGAAAATTGCAACAAACTGCCACACACATGCACATCTTCTCACCTCTTAGCTTCTGTCCTCTTATACACTCTGCTCCCTGCCTCATTACCATAGAACTGTCTGTACTCCGTGGAAGGCAAATCTCCCATCCGTGTGCTAGATCCCGTTTCCTCTCCTGCTCAACGCCATCACTCCCATGATTTCCCCTTCAGCTGAATGTTAGTGGAGAATACACGACCATGCTGACTGCTATCATTTTAATATTTTCCCTTGAAAAGTTATTTGAATATTCATTAAAATTACTGCAATGGAAAATTGTACCAGATACAGAGCAGAATGTCTATTCATTTCTCCCCAGATCTCATACAGTAAATCAGATGCCTGAGTCTTCGCACTCTTTGCCTTTCTCCTACATTATCTACCAAAACCAAAACAAAAACAAAAATAAAAACAACCCAGACTGGGCTGGTTCTCTTATTTCTTTAACTACCTCCCACCTCCCACCCTACCTGTGAAAATTCCTCAGACCTTAGGGACTGTGTCATGTATGTGTATTAGGAGGGGGAGGCTGGAATTAGAAAGGAAGATCGTTGAGGTTTCTTTTTTATTTTAAAATATATATATATTTATTTATTTAAATTGAAACACTGTCTATATGAATAAAAACATTGTTAAATATCTCCACCCTCATGATCTAATCAATTCCCAAAGTCTCTACCTTCAAATACCATCACATTGGAGGTTAGGATTTAAACATATGAAATTTTGGAGGACACAAGCATTCAGTCTATAGCATCCACACCCAGTCTATCAACAAAAAATATACTGAGAATATATCCACGTCTCATCATTTCTGCTTCTACAATCCTGGAACAAACCACCATCATATTTTCTCTGGTTTGGTGGAATTACCTCCTAACTGGCCTCATTTTTCCATATCCCTTGTTTACACAACACAGTGCAGCCAGAGGATATCTTTGAATAAATATCAAATCACTGCTCAGGTGAAAACACTCTAACAGTTCCCATCTCATTTGGAGTGAATGGCAAACTACTTATTATGGTCTAGAAGGCCCTATTAAATATGCTACCCTGTTATTTCTTTGACTTTATCCCCTGCTTCTCTATGCTTTCTACCACAGTTGCCATGTTGGACCCTCTGCTGTTCCATGAACTGGTCAGGTGTGCTCCCATCTCAGAGCTTTAGTACTGGAATGCTTGTCCCTCAGGTATCTTCATGATCCATCCTCTCAACTCTTTTGGGTCTTTGTTCACATTCTATCTTACCAGTGAGATTCTTTCTTGACTCCCTATTTCACATTGTACTTCCCACTATTAGTATTCTCTATTTTTTTATGTCTGAATTTTTCATAATGCCAATTGTCATCTAACATAATATGGCTGTATATTTACCTTATTTATTTTGGGCCTCTCCCAAATAAAATGTAAGCTTCTCCAAGGTAGAGGTTTTGGTTTGTTCTATTCATTATATCCCTAGTACCTAGAAAATTGCCAAACACACAGTTAACACTTAATACTTATTTGTCAAATGAAAGAATAAATATAAGGCTCTTTTATTCCATCAATAAACAAACACACTGAATAATTTAAGATTAGGGACAGTCGTAGGAAAGACTTAGGAATTTAGTTGATATTAAACTACATGAATTGACAATGGGATATGACTGACTAAAAAGATGCTGTTATCTTAGGCTACATTTATATACTTTAGACCTGTGAGCAAGAGAGGTAAGATAAAACTTGAATATTTTACTTGGTTTCTTTTGAAAGAAATACAACCAAACTGGGAGTGGTAATTAAGAGACTTGGTTATAGAACAGTATAAGAAAATAGGATATATAAAAAAAAAAAAAGAAAGAAAATAGGATATAAAAATAGAAGAAAGGAAGACTCTGGGATGATAAGATAGTTGTCTTCACATACTTGAAATGACTCCTCTTTGAGAGAAGCTGTAAAGTAACTCTTACAGGACCCCAAAGGGTGGACTTACCACTGGCTGCAATAATCATGAGACAGAGTTCTACTAATGTAAGTATGAGGTTTCCTACTGTCACACATGACACATGGAAGGACTTACCTCCAACCATGACTCTTTAGATCCCGTTGGTTCTAGAAGTTCATCCTCAGGAACTTCCAGACGTCAGTCATTCATCTTCAACAAAGCCTATAAATAAGATTGGACAGAAGCCATTAATCTTTCCTCTCTTTTTGTCTTCAATTTAGACCCCTTCCAGGGAGTCTGGGGAAGCACCTACTATCCAGGGACCTCAACCCTCAGAAGCCAGACTTCAGTACAAATGGTTGCTCAGATTGTACCACATACAATGTGCACGATGGTAGACAGTTACTATTCAGATGGGTTCTCTGTCTAGACTTTGGTTGTATGCCGTGAAGGCAAAAGGTCCCTCATACACCAGAAGCCAATAGAAATTAAAATAAATCCTCATGCATATTTATGATCACCTAAATCCACACTACTGTCAGCCATTTTATCCTCTGTCATTGCCTAAAATGAAATGGTTCTGGATCACATGTCCTTCTTATTCTCTCATCTGCATTCTACTTTTTGTTTCCTATTTCCAAACCTAACCTTTACTCTTCTTTCCCCTCTATACCTTTTTAGTGTGCACTGTTAAACCACAGTTCAGTTGTTAACAAATAGCCCACATCCTTGATTTCTTTTCTGATATTTCCTCCAAATTCCTCTTTTCCCTTGAACATTATCTCTCCTAGAAAATATCATGTCACCTGCATTCATTTCAGAATAAGGCTATAAATCTTACCCCCAATCTTAGGGGAAAGAAACTGGCTCTCAGTCCACATTACCATGTTGGAACCACTAATCAGCCTCCTTCAAGTAAGTTTCCTTTTTCTTTGAGGGTCATGCAATAAGTGTGCTTTTTGTATTATCAATAGATGTTGTCATCATTATTTCTTTTTCATCCTTTGCTCTCACCCTTATAAGAGTCAAGGTGACATCAACATATCTGGGTAAAGAGCTGACATCCAGGCTGCCCCATCAATTGGGTGCCTCTTCTCTACTGACATTTTCACCTTCTCAGTCACCTATTTCCATGGCCATATTCTGGACCAGATTGTCACTCAAAACTGGTCTACTCTATCACCCCAGCTTTTAATCTCTCTACATATCTCACTCAGTGTATGTCAGATTTTTTAACTGCAAAAAATAAATAAATAATAAATAAATAAAAATAAGTAAATGAAATAAAATCTGGTCTAGCTAGTTTAGGCAGAAAAAAAAAAAATTAAAGTATATTAGTTAGCTCAAGGAAGCCAGAGAGCCTTGCCTAAATGCCAGAAATCAGGAACGGTGTTTTCCTGATTTATGGGCTACTCTAGTGAAAATATCCCTGCTACCACTATTCAGTACCACTGTTGTCATTGGATGCTCAAAACTCCCAGGCAGTTCTCATGAACAGCCAGGCATCTTTGCTGATACGGTTGCTAGGAAATGAATCCCTCTTGGCCAATTCCTCACATTGCTTACTTTTTAAATTTGATGTTCTAAGAAGACGCACCAAATAGTTGTACTTTGGTAGAAAAGTTTTCCAGGGAAGTTTCTTGGTGTCTACCTTGGGTAAGAAGGACTCATAAGGCAGAAAGTAGTGAAATATTACATAGGTGTTGAAAAGGTTCCTGGAAGCCAGAAAATATTACAAAGAACCACTATATTAATTCTTTCTTTTTACATTGGTTCTGCCTTATCAGGAATTCTAGTACAGATTCCTCTACACCTACCTTACATTTTCCATTTTCATATCCTCCCCAAGCTAGGTTAGATTCATGGTGCACAATATCAGTCAATCCCTTACATGTATAATGAGTTCCCTTGACCCATTATTTTGTCACACAGACAAACCCAATGTTGAAAAACATGTAACTCTTTACATTTTTTATGTGTGCATAGGACTGTGCTGTATTGTTGGAAATGATCACATAATCAAGCAGGTGACTGCCAGCATAAATTAGTGGTCCCGGGGGACAGACCAACCGGGCCCTCAAGGTTGTCCAAGAATTCTGTTTCCCTTGTCAGTTCTCTCTCTTTCTCCGCAGATCATTTTAAATGTTTTATTCTGTTCTCAGACCACCTCTCACTCTACACTTCCATTAAACCCTGTTATATTTTGAGCAAATTATCTTGTCTTTTATTTCACAAAGAAAACAGAGTCATCAAATAGAATATTTTCAAAATGTCACCCAAGAAACCTAATATTAACACCAAAATTTTCTTCTCTGGCTAGTAAAATGAGAGAACTCTTTGGAGTCTATCTCCTTCCGTCAGAGTTTAAACACTCACATAATTCCATATCAAATTAATTTAACACATTAAAAACTAAGTAAACAATTGGACAATCACACCTGTGCTGTGCCAGCAACTATGCTGTTACTTTCATTCTTCAAAGAAAAATTTCTTGATTTCTTCCTTATCTATCCACCCAAATACTGTGTTTCTCCAAAATAAGACCTAGCTGGACAATCAGCTCTAATGTGTCTTTTGGAGCAAAAATTGATATAAGACCCGGTCTTATTTTTCTATAAGAACAGGTATAATATAATGTAATGTAATATAATATAATAGCAGGTATAATAATATAATATAATATAATAAAAATATAATATAATATAATATAATATAATATAATATAATATAATATAATATAATATAATATACCAGGTCTTATATTAATTTTTGCTCCAAAAGACACATTAGAGCTTATTGTCTGGCTAAGTCTTATTTTCGGGGAAACATGGTAGCTGTTTATAAGGTTACTCGTTATTACCTACTTCACTTTCTTCCTCGCTCCCTCCCTCTTTTCTTCCCCCCCTTTCCTTCCTTCCTTCCTTCCTTCCTTCCTTCCTTCCTTCCTTCCTTCCTTCCTTCCTTCCTTCCTCCTTTCTTTCTTTGTGGTAAAGTCAATACAGGGTTTTTTGACATTATCTTACTTGACTTCTCTAGGTCTTTAAGGATAGGGCCTCTGTCTACTTCTTCAGCCTCATTACCTGGAATCATGGGAAATAGCATTAATATCCTGGAAAATGATATCTGATAGATCCACGATTAAACCTCAAGTGAGTTTGAGTTAAAAAGTGTGTTACAAATTCTGATAAGGTTATACTCCTTGAGTCTTGCTGTCATGGTCTGGAGAGTCTGGTTGCAAAGAACAGAAGCCCATTAAAATTAGCTTAACTAAAACCAAGAAAATATTGGAAGGATTCAGAATTGTTTTGTGGGACTGACCATCTGGAAGTACAGATGGTCCTCAGAAGGGCCTGCAGCCAGGAGCTAGACAGTGATGACCTGGTGCTTCTTTCTCCATGTCTCAGGGCTGTGAGGTGTCTCTTGGTGGCTTCTCAAGGAGGACAGATTTATTCTTACTCTCTGTAGATTGCCTTCTTCTGTTTCTCAGTGCACATGGGCAGCTGAATTTGGATTGATATTCTCCATACATAGTGTGCTCAATACAACACTTGAGCTCTGAAATTAATGTTTTACTTGTATTTTACTCTGGACACAGGAATCTTTCTGACTTTGTCCCTCTGTTTCTTCCTGCTCTAAAATCTTCCACTGTATCCTGACTGATGAATGCATGCAGGTGTTTTTGTGACCTCAAATAAGCTATCTTACCTCTTTTACAGTTTCTTCATGTGTTCTGCTCTCCAGTTCTCTAAAACACCCTCTTCTTTACCCTTCACATGTCTTACTGCTTTTATTTTTTAAAAGCAAGTCTCAAATTGTTTTTCTTAAAGTCGCTTATAATCTTTAAAAAGGTACAAACTCTTATTCCAGTAAACATAGATTTAAAAAATAAAACCATCATTTATTTAGTCAATAAACATTGATTGAATGCATACTATGTATTGTGTGCTATGTTAGGCTCTGGATAAACAGAATGCACAAAATTTACTCCTTGCCCTCCATCTTCTGGCACCATGATCTTTGCCTCAAATATTAGCAACATTATCACTATCATTTCATAGAGGAGAAAATTAATCTTGGAGAGTTTCAGTAATATTTGCCTGAGATTCCATGGTTATAAGTATAGAGGCAGTATTCAAACTCAAGCCTAAATCCCCAAAATCCACGTCAAATTATTGTGGAAATCTTTAGTGGTGGAGAGATCTCCAATCCTTTTGTTTGGTGGAGAATTATGTTAAATGGAAGCTTCCAAAAGTTATTTGGACTTAAAAATTATAAGAAAGACATTTTATTAGATTGGTATGCATGATAATCACAATATGACTATAAAGTTGTAAGTTTTGTTTTTTTGTTCTCAGAACTTGTATAAAAGCCATGGCAAAAGAAGTTCCAAAAATATGTTGACTATTGACAGACTTTCTGGGATGGAGATATATTATATATAGTAGTTTTCCAACGTGAAAGAGACTATGAAGAATAACTTTCAATTACATGTACAAGTTCTTTGGTATAAAAAATCTTTGGTATAAAAAAAATCTTATTATTTTGCCATTAGTTCTGGAAGGCTTTTAAGGAGACACAATATTTCATTATCCATCATTACTGCTTTAGGTCAGTTAGTTTATCATATTAATTTCTGTTACTTAGGAAATCTAGAAAGAATATGCAGACAAAGAGTTTTCAAATGCTAAGCAAAAGACATTCTGAAACATAATAGGTTCTATCATAAGTTGGACATAAATGTGTGTTTGTATAATTAGGCTAGTAAAAAGATTAAGATCTATAGAATCTCAAAAATATGTATTTCCGATATTTTGATTTGAACTTTGAATCAACCTTCTTTAGATTGTAGCATTTTTAATTGAAGGAAAATGTGATCTTTTCTTTTGTAACACACAAATGTGATCTTTCATTGTTTGCTCACCATGTCATTTTTAAGGTGATTTTCTATCCTTCATATCTTTCTGGATTTTCATTTCAAATAAGATAAATGTGTGTCTTCATTCTTGTTCAAAAACACAGACAAATACCATCTGTTCCTTGAACTGTTCCAGGTACAGTGACCACCTATTGCTCTCCATCTGTCTGATGTACATTTATCCATTTCATCTGTGCTGCTTTTGATTCTATACTTTAAGACAGTGGCAGTAGTCTCCTGTATCTCTTTTTATGTTTGTTAGATGTGGAGTTTTGATTTACAAATAAAATATGAAACTATAAAATAGTAAATACAGTTTCCTAAGTTGACTTGGAAGAATATTTCAAAGGAGGATTCCAAAAATGGTTGCAGTATCATTGGCATATGTAGTATTTAGCCTTTCAAGTTTTGTTGTTTGGATATTGACACTCATTTGGATTGTTTACTGTTCAGTAAGTTAAGCTTTTAATAAGCAAAGATTTATTTTATTGTCACAACTTATATAAGTAAATATTACAGTAGTAAGTATATTAGAAAAACTTAAATAAAGGTAGGCATGTAAGTAACAAAAATTTGCACTGGCTCCCAAATTTTAAGCAGCTTTTATTGTGATGTTAAAACTTATTTAAGCAATATTCAAATTAAAGAGTTTTGCCTCAAAACTTAAGTTAAATGAAGCTAAAAGGAAGAACCCCACAAATCACAGGGCATTGGACGACAATTACTAGGTTTTTATTAAAGTAATTCTATCTATTTGTTTTTATAGTTGAAGAAGTTAACTAGGGATTTAAAAAAAAAATTATGAAACACACATTCATAGAAGGAGTTCATGAAATGAGAGGCCACACAAAGATGTCAACATACGAAGTCCCAGTCCTTATTGCCCCCACAGAAGTAACTTTTTGATTATTTACCTATGATACATGGACCAAAATAACTTTATGAGAAACCAGAATCCAGTTAAAAAATTGTCATACTCCAGGTGAGCACAAAACCACACTGAGAAAGAAACAACACCACACTGAAAAGAACAACCACACTGAGAAAGGGGTAAGAAAAAGCAATCTCACTTTACCGATATTGGCCCATCCTAAGAAGACACGGCTTAGTACTGGGAAAAGAGTGGAGTTGGCCTCTGATAACCCTGTCTTTTGGTGCATTGCCCAGGGACCAGTTTCTGTCTCACCTCACATGCCCTACTGATTATACTGACATAGTTCAGATGTCTAGGTTCAGTTAAAAACAAAGGAAAGGAGTAGGTGGCATATTGTGGCTGTCATTGCTCTGTCAGATTGAAAGGAGGCACAGAAACCTGAGGCTGCTCTCCCAGGAAGTAGGGAGACTGGTGATGCATGCCTCTACCATCCTACCTTTCCAGTGCATTGCTTGAGGGGCTGGATTCTGTCTTGCCTCACCTGGACGACTGATAGAACCTGCAGAGATGGGTGGAGGCAGCTAAGAACAAAGAAAAAGGGGCAGGAGACTTTTTATATCCAGCACAATTCCGTGAGTTTGGGAGAAGTCAGAAGTAGGAGGACTAGGAAGACAAGTGTCAGTGGTTGAAAAAATGGATTGAGGATATTAAACATCATTACAAAGAAAACAAAGAATATTATAAATATTGCCTGAAACACTATATATAGAAAATCCTATTTGACTGTTAATAATGCCTCCCAGAGGCGACTTACCCACTTTTAAATCTTTTAACTGTTTCTTCTCTGGTTGTCTTCATAGCTCTAAATCATGTCCTCATATGGATATGTTTTATGTTATCCATTTTATGCTCCTTTTTTTTAAATTTCTTGCTATGCTGGCTTATTTATATTATTTCATTCCCCTCTCTCATTTATTCATTCAAGAAATATTCTCTGAGTGCATACTATGTACCAGGTGGTGGGGAGGCAGCAATTTACAAGACTAATAAGCTCCTTGCTCACAGAGCCTCCTGTCTAGTGAGGAGAGGGATCAGCATATAAATGAATTAGTGAGACAATTCAAATTTTTTTTTTTTCCTTTTCCCACCTCCGACCCCTACTCCTGTTCAAGCCACTGTTTCTCAGTCTAGTTGTATAGGACGCAGCTCCCTGGCCCATGCTGGTATTATGAGCCTTGCGCTCCCCTCTGCTGAGGCAGTCGGTTGCTGGTCATCGGTCAGCTGCTCACAACAGCTCATAGCAGCTCTTGCCCTGCTGCTGGCCACTCACGCTGGCCACTGGCTGCTCCTGGCAACACACCGCAGCCCACGGCAGCTCACGCCCAACCTTCTCCAGCTGCTCTCGGTAGCCCATCTCCAGGGAGAGCCGATGTTCGCAATCTTAGCTGTAGAGGACGCAGCTCATTGGCCCATGTGGGAATCAAACTGGCGACATTGGCATTAGGAGCACGGCGCTCCAACCACCTGAGCCACCAGGCGGCCCGACAATTCAAATATTAATGAGGACAACAAAGCATGGAATGTTAAGGGGAAAAAGTGGTTGGAAGAATGCACAGTTTTACACAGGTCTGTAAAGGAAGGCTCAGTTGGGGAGCTCTTTAGCTGGGATCTGAGTAGAGGGATTCCTCTTATGGAAATGGATGAATCTTGAAATTATCATGCTAAGTGAAATAAGTCTGACAAAAAAAGTTGAGAAGCATATGACTTCACTCATATGTGGGATATAAAACTGAAAGCAACAAAGGAACAAAACAAACAAACAAACAAAATCTCATAGACACAGACAATAGTTTAGTGGTTACCAGAGGGTAAGGGGGAGGGGGTGGTAGATGAGGGTAAAGGGGATCAAATATATGGTGATGGAAGGAGAATTGACTCTAGGTGGTGAGCACACAATGTAATATATAGGTGATGTATTATAGAACTGTACACTTGAAACCTATGTAACTTTACTATCCATTGTCACCTCAATAAATATAACAAAAAAAAAATTGGGGCAGTGCATTCCAGACAGTAGGAACAGTAAAGGTACAGTCCCTAAGAGGAATTTTCTGTCAAGATTAGAGTTAGCCAATACATACATTTTCACACATTTATATATTTGAACAACTGTTGGCTTCGTTTATATTAGATACCATATCTTCAATTTTCAATATATGAGATACAGATTTTAGGTTTCCTTTCCATGTTTTCCATTTTAGGGTGTTTCATCTAAACATTTAAATTGTTCATATGAATGATATCTATATTATGCTCTGTAACCAAGTGAGTCATTCCACTTATCCATAAGTTAATTCTAAAAAGTCTACAGTAAAGTGTTTACATTACTGTGAATAGCAAAAATCTTGCTCTTTGCAGAGCCAGGGTTTTGCCACGAGCTTTTTGTGTATGTACAGTTGTTGGCTTTTCCTTAAGTTTCTCTTGCTTTTTTTCTTTATTTGTACTCCTTGGTTTATCATATTTTCATTTTTAAATCTCTCTACACATAAGCATTCTATTAACATCTCCTTTTCCCTAGAGGCTCCCTTGTGAATGTTTCCTGTTCTTAATTTTTGGGTCCCTGCACGTATAAAAATGTCTCAACTTTATTGTAAAAAAGACTGATAATTGTCTAGTTTTGGATGCCTAGAATGAAAAAGTTTCTTCAGAACTTTGAAGGGATTGATCTATGTCTATCAGGTTCCAGTGATGAAAATTTTCATACAAAACTTTGTAAGTGAAAAGTTTTCTGTAAGTTTTAAAAATGTTTTATTAAAAATATAGCTAACATACAATATTACATTAGTTTCAGGGGTACATCATAGTTATTCAACATTTATATACATAAAGAAGTGATCACCATGATAAGCCTAACAACCATCTGATACCATACGATGCTATCACAATATTATTACTACATTTCCTATGCTGTTTATTACATCCCCATTATTTATTTGTTTTATACCTGGAAATTTAAACCTCTTATTCCCTTTCACCTCCCCCCACCCCGCTTTTTAAAATTTTTCAATTACTGTTGACTTTTAATATTATTTTATATTAATTTTAGGTGTGCAGCATAATGGTTAGACATTTATATAATTTAAGAAGTGATCCCCAACTAGTCAGTACTCACCTGGTGCTATACATAGTTATTGCCATATCATTGGCTGTATTCCCTATGCTTTACTTTACATGTCCATGACTATTTTGTAACTTCCGATTTGTACTTCTTTTTTTTTTTTTTTTTAATTTATTTATTTATTTTTTTAATTAGTTTCAGGTGCACAAGACAAAGCAAAACTTAGACGTTTATCATTTATATCCCTCACACTGTGTGAACCCCCCTCCCCCCATCCACTATCCCTCTGTACGTTCCCAAAACCTCTCACCTTCCCCTTATCCCCACCCCCCCGCCCCTCTAGCAACCCTCTGTTTTTCCTCCGATTTGTACTTCTTAATCCCTTCACCTTTTTTCACCCTGTCCCTCAACCTCCTCCCATCTATCACCCCAACAAATCTAGTACCTATCTGATACCATACATAGTTATTACAATATTAATGACTATATTTCTTATGCTACACCCTACTTCCCAGTAACTACTTTGTAACAACAATTTGTACTTCTTAATTCCTTCCCCTTTTGTCATCCACACCCCCAAAATCCTTCCCATCTGACAACCATCAAAATGTTTCCCGTGTCTATGAGTTTGTTCTGTTTTGTTTGTTTATTTTGTTCTTTAGATTCCACATATAAGCAAAATCACATTGCATCTGTCTTTCTCTGTCTTACACTCCACTCAGCACAGTACCCTCCAGGTCCATCCGTGCTGTCACAGATGGCAAGAACCCATTCCCTTCCATGATGGAGGCATATTTCAATGTATATATGTACCACCTCCTTTCCATCCATTCTTCCATTGACAGACATCCAGGATGACTCCACATCTCAGCCATTGTAAACTATGCTACAATGAACATATGGATGAATATGTCCCCTCAAAGTATCATTTTGGGTTTCTTCGGATAAATACTCAGAAGTGGGATTATTGGATTCTTCTCTATCTCCTGCTATAGCCTTTGTTTTAAAGTCTATTTTGTCTGGTATAAATTCTGCTACCCCAACTTTTGTTGTTTTTGTTTTGTTTTCATTCTCATGAACTGTATTTTTCCATCCTTGACTTTCTGTGTGTGTCGTTCAATCTGAAGTGTTTCTTTTGTAGGCAGCATTTGTAAGGGTTTTGTTTTTTTATCCATTCAGCCCGCCTATGTCTTTTGATTGGAGAATTTAATCCATTTACATTCAAAGTAATTGTTGATAGATATGTAGCTGCTGCCATTTTATTATTTATAGTTTTTATCTTTGTTTTTTCTTCTTCTCCTTCTTAAAGAAATCCCTCTAAGATTCCTTGTAATACTGATTTGGTGGTGACGAATTTCTTTATCTTTTTTTTGGTCTGGGAAGCTCTTTATCTGTCCTTTGAATCTAAATGTTAGCTTTGCTGGGTAGAGTAATCTATCTGCTTGCAGAGAAAGTGCCTCCAGAGTTAGGGGAGTTGGGTAGAGCGGATTCCCCATAAGTCAGCAGGGTGGAGCAGTGGAGCTCACTAGACCAATCAGATTCAGATTTGGCCATGTGGGGGAGGGCTCAACAGAGGTAAGATGGCACCCACCCCTGCCGGCTGCATGGGAGAAGGACCCCACGTAGCACAAATGGCAACTTTCCCTCCAGCCCTCACCCAAGGCCACACACCTCAGTTTACTCCCTGTATGCCTGACTTCCCCCACGTCACCATCTCTCCATGGGATCCCAGGGTGAGTGACTGAGTGAGTGAGTGTGTGCAGGTTTCTTAAGAGGACATCTGGGTTTCCCACAGCCTTCTGTCCCACTCAGATGGTCAGAATCCCCACTGTTTTTCACAGCCAAATGTTGTGGGGGTTTCTCTGTTTGGCACCAGTACTCCAGATTCGGGGGTTTCGTGTGGGGTGGTGTTTCTCACTCCTCCAGGAGGAACCTCTGTGGCCAAGATATCCCTGCTGATTCTCAACTGTCACATGGAGGTTTGGGGCCAGGCTGTTTTGCATCTCTGCCCCTCCTACCCGTCTGGACCTAGCTTCTTTATATCCTTAGTTATAAAACTTCTGTTTCTCTAAGCTTCTGATGATTCTTCAGGTTTATTGTTCTATAATGTAGTTGAAATTTTAATAACAACTAAAAAGGATGGAAGCAGGCACAGTGTTTATGCACTCCTCCATCTTGGATCTCTCCTCTTCTGGAAGTTTTTAGGATATACTCTTCATTCTTGGTGCACTACAGTTTCATAATGTGGTGTTTTTAAGTTAAATTAAATTAAATTAAATTTATTTATTTAATGCTGTCCACCTTTGAATCTAGAGAGTTTTTTTTTTTTTTTTTTTTTTGCTTCCACTTGGGATACTTATATTGCTTAAATAATAATTTTCTCCCTTCCTTTCCTTCATTGTTTCTCTGGAATTTCTATTTATTATATCTTTGATGGCATGAAATGGTCTTCTAAGCTTCTTTACTTTTTATCTTTTCTCTCTAATTTTCACCTCTTGTTAATTGTTCTGATTTTTGTGAGATGGTCTTCTTTTTATCATCTAATTCTCAGTTGAATTTTTATTTCAGTAATCATATTTTTAATTTTCATGATTTTAAAAATTTACTCCCATTGTTCCTTTCTCATTGCAGAGCATTGTATTTCAATTATAAACACAATATGTCTTCTCCTGTCTAAATGTCATTTACACTAAAGACAATTTTTATCATTATTTATTTCTAATAGACAAGTAAAGTGTTTCCTATAATTTTGATCTTACAAAAAGATTGAAGGGAAACTTTAATACCTCTTTCTGTACAGAGATATTAACTGTAAAGTTTTACTTTTTGGCTGATGAGACTAATTTGGGCAGAGTGGAGAATGATGTATGCAAGGCCCAACAACATGGGATGGCCAGCATGTTGATTTCCGTGGTGTGGTCTTAGGGACACTATCAAAATTTGCCATTGTCAAAATGCTGAATTTGTGTTGAGTGTTATCCTAATTCTCTTTCTTTTTTCTATTCTGTATTGGCGTTTTTTCCAGTTTTAACCATCCCCAAATTGGTTACTGTTCTCATTCTGAGAGCCTACTAAGGCCCCCCCCCCCCCCTTACTTAGACTGTCCTTCTTTATTACTGCTACTCTGTAGTAAGAAACATATGAAAATTAACCGGTTAATATGTGTTGAGATGTGAATGATTGATAGTCCAAAGAGAGGTCTTTAAAACTCCATAATCTTTAATTTGAATAACTGAGAAGGGAGATATTTTTGAGAGACTTTCCAGGGCCTCTTGTCTTCTCTAGACAGACTCTTAAAAGTCTGTTCCAAACTCATTAAAGCAGCAACTAGCAACTTAATGTTTTAATTCTGAAAGAGATTTTAATACCAAAAATGAGTTGTAAATGTATTCAGTTGCTATAAATCTATGTATACATCATATAGATCATCACAACCATACTCTGTTTTTAGGCTGATGAGTATATCTGACTTTCCATGTTTTTAAACATCCAAGTACACATTATACCAATATCTGTATAATAAAGTCTGTGGAGAAAAAGAATTAACAGGGAGTCCTTATACTTCATATCTTCTTTTCTTCTCAAAAACATCTAATGTCATTTTGACTACAACTTGAAGTTCTTTCTAATATTGACTAAAGGAATATATGAGCTAGATGATAAACAAGGATGTTGCACATGTTGTTATATATTAGTTAATGACTTAGGAATGCATTTTGAAGCATATAGTTGTTCACTCTCTTTATTGTAAACAAATTTGTCATATATCACCAGAGTTGCATTGAATAATGAATGTTAGTTACATAGCCAGAATGGAGCTCCATGGCTAGTATGATACACATGTACGTAGAACCCCCAAAATGATAAGGTTTCCTTTAGCTGAACTTGCCCTCAGTTAACTCATTATCATGGAACCACACATAGTTGTGCTAGATAAGACTTGTGTTTTCAGACAGTCTATTTAATGTTGTGATCACACAGCCTGTGTATATACACACATCTACTATTCACGGTGTCTTTAAAGGAAAAAATGTACTCAGGTGAACACACACCTCTCCTGCTGTATTTGAATACAAGCACAAAAGAAAGGAATTATTGTATAATTTAAAGAATAAGAACTTTGAAGTTGGACCTAGGCTTAAATTCCATTTTGGTAACTAACTAATGTATACATTTCAGCAAGTTACTTACCTCTCTGAATTTCAGTTTCCTCACTAGCAGGAAGACATATTAATAATATTAATAAATTATATAATTATATGAGATAATTTATTGAGGATACTTTAGTCTTATCAGATAGTAGATTCTTAAAATACCCGATTTTCTCCTCTTTATTCCTTGCAGGTCACACTTGGAAACCAGTCTTTTCTAGCACAACTATTAATCTGCTGCACACACATGTATACATAAATGTACTCAATTATACACATTCTGACATAAATATGTGCACTTAGATTTACTGAGGAGGATTTTGTGACTATAAACCACGATAACTGAATAGGTAGAAAGACAGAAAAAGAAAGTTTTCTTTACAATGTGAGAATCAATGATGAGCAGTAAAATCAAGTGTCAAAAGCTGAATATTAAATAAAGAATCAAGCTTTTCTATTACAATACAGATGTCACCAGGAGTGTATTTTGAAAAGATAGATCTAGGTTTTCATTTTGGAATTATTTTTAACCATGCGTTCTATCAATTTCCATACACAACCCCTTTGCATTTTATATGCTAATCTCATGCGTCTGCCCATCTCTGTATAACCTGGAACATCCATTCCCTACAATGGCTTTTTAAGTTCCTGTCATACAACTGTAGCATGGGAGGTTTTGAAATAAAGAAATGTGTTGGTTATTAGTCCCAAGAATAAGGAAATGTCAGTAAAAATTGAAAGAATATTTGCTGTTGGTGTCAATTAAGATAATTGATCTTACTGATGTTTTTTGAAAGGGCTGTCTTGGAGTCACTTCCAGAAAGACATAAATTTAAAATAACAGTTATATATGGTAGATATAGCCTAATGGTATATGATATTTATAATTTTACAATGGTGCATATATTTAAATGCTTAATTGTTTCCAATTCTAATTTTAGCCATATCATGTGCATTGAACTATTTTTTGGTAACTTCTTTTGTGTAAAAATACCCAGTTTAAGTAACTTAATGGGGTATTGATTTTGACTGATATAGTGGGAATTCCAGTTTGAGCTCAAATTATATTCACATCTGGGAAGTGGACATATGATATGGACGTTTCTGGAAAACTGGTGGAACAATCATATGGGAGTCCATTTTTATGGATGGTAATTCATCCTAAGAAGAAGGAACAACACACAGAAGGATTGACTTAGTAAGAAAACTTAAATGAAGCACGAATTTTTCTCTGTTACATCAGATTTATGAAACTTTGGCATTTTGAAGAGTTTAGTGCAGCTGCTTTGGTCCAGACAAAGTGGAGATTAGCTACCTTAAGGCTGCAGGAAAGGCCTTCAGTGCTCGTCAACTTGGAAGCACTCATGAAACAAAGACGTACACAGAGCACAGTGAGCATGGCCTGGACCAGGTTGATGATAGATAAGCCAGACTTTAGGAATACATTGTAATTGGTTATTTACATGATTTAAGCTCAGTAGGGTACAACCAGGAAACAGGTGTTTGGTTTTTTTTTTACCCCCTAAAACCATCACTCAAACACACTCTTCAGGACCAATCTTTCTTAACTCTTCTCAGAATTTTGGAAACATTTCAAACGTTTCAGTCATTTTTAGATATTAAAAAATAAAATATAGTGTAAATCAAAATTCTAACTTTACCTACAATTTAATGCTTTTCTCTTTTCCTAGCCTAAGTGTAACCCAAGGCTTAAGAACAGGGATGGGAAAGAATCAGAGAGAGAGACACACAGAGATAGAGAGCGTGTACAAGCTTAGGCAAGCACCTGAGTCGAGATGACTACTTAAGAAAGCACCACACATGGTGCAGAAAATTTCCCTTCAGTATGACAACACAGTGGCCTTTAGAACACAGTTTTAAAAAATAATGGCCAGACATTTCCGGTTAAAGCTTTAAAATGCAAAAACTGAAATACATTTTATTCCTTCTCAAACCATTTCTCCTGTGGCATTGGGCAAAATGATTTAAATGAGTGATGATGAGAGCAGGGAGTTTTCATATCATCCCAAATGTTTAGAACACATGTGTGAAAACATAAATTGTATACCCTCATCCCTGCAAAACTGAAACTGGGAACTTAAAGTTGTTGGGTAGTGATACAGATTAAGGTTACCTGGAGAGAAATAAGACATGCTGATGAATAGTTATGTTCTCAGTGAAGATGTGAAGAATTTCTTCTATGGTCACTTGGCTAAAATTGCTGTGCTGAAACTGAAGTCAGAAGTAACAAGGAATAGAAACATGTGACTGTGACCAACATTCAATTAGCAATAGCTATTTTACAAGCACTCTCTTGTGCAGTTCCTTCCAGAAAATAAATATTGGTGTGGATGTAATGATGTATGTATATTTAAACTTCTGTAGTTTACTGGTAAACCTTTGAATAAAGAATTATTTATTTTCCTGGTTTTAAAAACTTTGTGTGGTAATGTCCATTATACAAAATTAGGAAAACCATTTTTTTAACAAAAAAGTTTAAAAATAGCATCACTTGGAATTCTACCATCTAGAAATAATAACTACTGCAAACTGTTTGATGAATGACTTTCTCGTTTCTTTTTCTATGCAAATATAAACTTATATACATACTTTACAAGTGTGACATATAAACTATATTTTAAATTTGAATCTTTTTCTTATCTTATGATTTTTAAATAAGTTAATATGCCATATATATATATATATATATATATATATATATATATATATGCTTTTATCAATAGTGCTACAATAAAAATCCTAGCACATATATCTTAGGTGCTGCTATGATCTGAATATTTGTGTCTCTCGCCAAATTCATATGCTAAAATCCTAGTACCCAATGTGTTGGTATTAGGAGGGGCACAGTTGAGGGGTTCTTAAGTTATGAGTGTGGTCACATAAATGGGATTAGTGCCCTTATAAAAGAGACCCTCCAGAGCGCCCTAACCCCATCTGCCATGTGAAGATACAAGAAGTCTGTAACTTGGAAGAGAGATTTCATCCAATCATGCTGGCATCATGATCTCAGACTTCTAGCCTCTGAGAAATAAGTACGAGGTGTGATCAAACCATACGGTGAATGTTTAGATAAAAATAAAATTATTGCGGTAAAAGACACGTTGCCATTAATCCCCCTCAAAACACTCCTCCTCACTTCAAACACACTTATCCCATCATTCTTCCCACTTTCTGAAGCAGTTCTGGAAGACCTCTTTTGTGAGTGTCTTTAGTTGCGCTGTCATGGCTGCCTTGATGTCCTGAATCGTTTTGACTTTAGGGAAAAGTCAGAAGTTGCAAGGTGCCAGATCTGGTAAATAAGGTAGATGAGGACACACCATAATGTTTTTATTGGACAGCAATTGCCGTACCAGAAGCGATGTATGACATGGAGCATTGTCATTATGGAGGATGATTTGTGGCAAACTTGAAAACATACCTCTAAACCATAGCTCACATCCAACTGACGGCACCTAGTAAGTTGAAACTTGTCCCACACTGTTACTAAGGTTGTTGGATGTGCCACTTCCCCTATTGAAGATCCCTGCCTTTCCTTTGGCTAGCACTCGGGGGCAGCATGCACCATATATTTATTTATTTATTTATTTATTTATTTATTTGTTTGTTTGTTTATTTATTTAATCACAACGAAAAGGCTCTATGTCACACATTGCTTCTGGTATGGCAACTTCTGTCAAATAAAAACATGGTGTGTCCTCATCCGTCTTACTCATGGGATCTGGCACCATGCAACTTTTGGCTCTTTCCCAAAGTCAAAATGACCATGAAACGTTAACATTTTGAATCGATTGAGGACATCGAGGCAGCCAGGACAGCGCAACTAAAGACACAAAAGAGGACTTCCAGAACTGCTTCAGAAAGTGACAAGAACAATGGGATAAGTATGTTCAAAGCAAGGGGGACTATTTTGGGGGAATTAATGGCAATATGCTTTTACTGTAATCAATTTTTTAAAATTTAAACATTCACTATATTTTTTTATCACACCTTGGATTTGTTATATATAAGCCACCAGTCTGTGACATTTTGTTATAGCAGCACAGATAAAGACAGGTACATACAAGTTCATCATTATTTTACGTTTTTGATGGAGTTGTGCTTTTCTTTTTATGTACTGCTTTATCTCTTTTAATGGATTTTGCCTTAACTTACATTTCGTCTAAAATTAATACGCTACCTTAGCTTTCTTTTGGTTAGTTTTTGCAAAATATATCTTCTGCCATCATTTTATGTTCAATCTGTCTGTGTGTATGTTTGTGTATATGTGTGTGTGAGTGTTCTGAATGTTTCTCTTTTCAGCAGCATAGAACTGTTATTTCTTTCAAAAATCTAATCCAACAATCAGTTTTTTAATAGGTAAATTTAATCCATTTACGTACATTGGAGCTAATGATTATAATTAATGGTTAGTGATATGGATTTATTTTCACAAATTATTTTGTGTTTTCTGCTTTTCATATTTTTTTTTTATTTTTGCTTTCCTGACTTCTGTTGGATTGTTTCTCTTTATTCCTCTATTATTTTAGAAATTTCATTCAGTTCAATATTAAATTGGCTATATATATATATATAAACTAAGTATATATTTACTATTTGAAACAGCTTCATGAGTTATATACTGTTAGTATGCTTCTTTTATGGATAAAGGAAAATGAGTCATAGAGAGATGAAATAATTAGCCTACTAAAATCACACCGTCAGTAAGTAAAAGAAACAGAATTCAACCCAGATATTTTTACTCCAGAGTCTATGCTCTTCCCAACCACTGGGCTAAATCAGTGCTATGGAACAAAATATAAAGTGTTGGACAACCCTGTGGGAAGGTTCAATATTACATACTATGGTAGTAAATAACCTGGTAAGAAAGGCCTTATTCAGAAAGTGATATTTGAGCAGAATCTTGAAGGCAGTGAAGAAACAAGTCATAGAGATATCTGGGAAAAGAGAATTCCAGGTAGAAACAAATACTAAGCCCTATAGTGGTGGCCAAACAAGGAGTCTTTGTGCCTATGAGCAAGCAAGGGTTCAGTGATGACAGTGAGCAGACTGGAGGCCAGGTCATAGAAAGCCTTAAAGGTTACAGGAAAAATTGCTATTTTATTGGAACACAGCCACACCATTTATTTGTGAATTATAGAACTGTGGAGTAGAATGGTTCTGACAGAGGCTGTATGGCCTTTGAAGCCTAAAACATGTACCTTCTGGCTGTTTACAGAAAAAAACATATACAATCTCTGTTCTACTTAAAAAATGTTTGTTGTGTGAATGAATAAAACAACTCAATTTTAGTACTCTATTATACAGTTATATTATTATAGACAACAAAATGTATATTGTATAATATACATTGTACATTAAATATATACATGTAATGTATATGTATACAGATATAAACCTATATATGTAAATATAATATTCATTACATGTATAGTAGGAGCATATTTAAAGTATGTTATTCAATATATAAATAATATATAATTGCATAAATACATATACTATATAATTATGTATAACTGTATAACAATATTTAATTACAGCTCTATATAACTCTATGTAATACATGCATGTATGCATGTATATGAAAAATATTGACCTATCTTCATAACTTTTATTCTCTTTTGTCAACTAAATTCTAAAATAAGAACTATGCCTTATAGTTTCTTTATTACCCTTTTCCCAATTTAGCCAGGTGCTAAAGTATTTAATAAATGCTTGAGTTAATGTAAAATTGTTTAAACTGTATTAGTTCTTTACCTATTAACCCATTATAACCTTTTGTTCCTAAATTGGAGGCTTATATCAGAGATCTAGAAGACAGGAACATACAGAGTAAAACAAGTGATACAAATATAAGCAGTGAGGTATTGCAAGAATAGTTATCTGCATGCAGAACAAGTACACGATCCTCTGTGAGTTGTAACTAAGCAGTTTCATAAACTTCTTAAAAGTGCCTTATTAGTAATGAACAGTTTATACATAGGGAGTAGCCAGCTCCATGTACCATGGGATCAGAACTTTCTGTGTTAGATTTGTATGCTTCTTTTCCACAGGGGTTTTGGTCCATTTTAAAAGCTATGAACATTGATGGATTAAAAAGTAATATGGTTAGTATTGCTTGAAACCATGTGGTCTCAAACTACATGCTTCCTTGAAGCTGCTTGAAGTAGTGTAACTCTTGTTTAAAAAGAAAATGTAAGTTGGAGAAGTGAACACAATTTGGAGGAAGCTAAATCCACAAGTGAAGGGCAGTTATGTATGTTAAGTTGGGAAAAAAATGTCTTTGGTAATGTGTGCTGAGTGCAAACATCTATTGTAGAATTGTATTAGAGCTAGCTGTCTCTTCTATTATAATCTGTCACAGCTGTGTGGGTGTTTTAAAGTATCACAAATACTGCCTGACAACACACAAAATTAAAAGCCTTCTCTACGTCACACAATGGACACTACTTGTATCATTGTCATTTATCCAATGACGCCACAAACCACATAAATGATATAGTTCATAAATGCACAAATCTATCTCAAGGGGACATGAAATACTAAACTTTTATTGTATCAGCTTAAGTCTGTTCTAGCTTATTATCTGTCATAGTGTCTATCTGATTGATACTCCAAGATCTCCATGAAAAAAGATGGAAGTGTAAACCATGATTTGCAGGGTAGAAGTTAATGAATTGATTGATCTCTTGACCTACAAATGGCTCTCATGTCTCTCACTACTTTTGCATTTACATTTATATATTTTGGATTGACATAAACCCATTGGTCTATTCTAGTGCATACCATGTAAGTATATATTTTCCTGTGCTTTCATGTAAAAATTACTGCCTAAATATAGCCTGTAGAGTTGCTGGGGAAACACTCGTTCTGGTCTTAGACTTGGAACAAGAAGTGTCAGCTTTGTATCTTATGTTCCTATACCCCGATTTTTATAGCATAATGGACAACAGTTATTGCAGGCATGTAAAATTAAAATTTTGTAGAGAAATTGCTGCTGGGCCACAAGGGTAGAAATTAGTAAGGGATTTGCACTAGTTTGTTACTGGGAACAGAAGAGAGAAAAACATTTTTCTGGTGAAAGAATTGTACTCCTTCCTCATGGGACACCTGAGAAATGTATTTTTTTTTACTTTAGGAAATAAGAAACAGGAAGAACTTCTTGATAAGCCTAAGGTTATGAGGAGAAAGAAATACTAAGCCTCGGTATACAAGGAAGGAAAAGGAACGAAAATTTACTGAGAACTAAATGTGTGTGATGCTATGATAGGAGCTTTACAAACATTATGACACTTAATCACAATAAGAACCCAACAGATCTGAGAACTGAGTTTTAGACATATTAATGACATTCTCCAGTTTATTCCATAGGTTTGGTCTGCAACTATCAGAATATGTAATTTAAGCTTATACATAAGGATTCACATTGCATGAAATCAAAGCTCAGAGGTGGGGGGGAGGGGGTGAGCATCAATTGATTCAATGAACCGCATATGTTATGAAGTAGACTATTTTGGTCTCATGCAAACATAAACAGTTCGGGCTTCAACCTAAAGCAAGTTCCTCATGGCTCTAGGATGCATGCCAGTGGCAACGGAGCTTTATGTTTCCTCATTCACATGTGGCAAGAGTGAGAGAGAACATTGCTTTTGGAGGCTCTCCTAGAAGAGCAATGCAGACTTTTCCAGAACACTCCAACAATAGCAACCTTTCCCTCAAATTTTATTCACCAAAACCCAACTAATCTGACAGGTAGCACGCTAAGGACTATCACCCCTGTACTATTGTGCACTCGTAAAGAATCTGTAGTTCTTTTCCTGTAACACCTTTTCCCTGTATTGCTATATAAGGGTCTCAGAGTAAAGCAGTAGTTCAATATCACGATTTTCAAGGCCAAACTTTATTTTTCTTTTTAATACTGTATTAAGTTTGTACATATTCTTGGTTTTAGTCTTGTATTATTTAAAATGATATATGTACTCTAAGTTCCATAAAAAAGCTTAAAATTAAAGTGTGCTAAGCCATAGTATACAGAATTTGAAAACAATATATTCAAATGGTATTTTCTTATCATGTCTCCTTTTCACATTGTTCTTCTCATCCATTATTCTGAGAATATATTTTAATTTTTTTAATGTATCATTTTTCCTTAGACTGTTTGTTTGGTTAGTTCATGGAAGAATTTGAATACTCAATAAATGTTTTTGAAAAGTGAACATTTTATTGAATAGGGATGAATTAAGCAGAGTTTTGGTCAAAGCTCTAAGGATTGAAATCTTGGACTTTCTGCAGAATTAATCTCATGTCAGCATCAGAATTAACCATTCCCTTAAATAATTTACTAGCTATGCTCAAAATCCTCTTTATTTTCTGTAACTTTTCCTCATCAGGATTTTCAAACATAAAAAAATTTTCAAACAAAAAAAAATTTTCTCTCTCTCTCTCTCTCTCTCTCTCTCTCTCTATATATATATATATATATATATATATATATATATATATATATATCCCAGCTTCAACAATTGTCAACATTTTCCAAGTAGACTTTATTATAGTTTCCTGTCACTCATTTTTCTCCCTCAATTTTTCACCTAGAATGTTTTAAAGTAAATCCCAGACATAATGTCATTTCACCTGTAAATAAATTCATTTGTGTGGAATCCTTATTAAAGGGTAAGAATTATGCAAAAAATATTCAAATGAATATGACAATCACAGTTATCTTTCTAGATATGTTTATGTAGCAGAGTGGAAAGGAGCTTTGGCAAGCTTCTAATTCTCTTGAGTTACAAGTCCTGGCTCAGGCACATATTAACAATGGGATTTCCGTCATGCACCTTAACCTCTGTGTCCTCAGTTCTCATTTCTAAAGTGGGAATTTTGAAGTGTCTTTTACCTTAGAGACAAATGCAGGGTTGTTGTAAGGATGCAATACATAAAGAATGCAAATTGATTTTGTAAATGTCAAATAGAAAGTATTAAAGAACCTTTTATAGAGACTTCAAGCATGGTAAGCACCGAATAAATGTGTTAGGTGGAAAGACAAGTATGTAAAATATGAATTAAATACATTATCTGTACAAGGTTGTATGACAAATATAAAATTGAGTCACTTCACCAAATATTTTGCTCAACTGACATGGGATAGGTAGCTATTTAGAAATAACAATTGAATATATAATGCATATAAAGTGTACCTTTAAATCACTTGACATTTCAGTCTTTTGTCAATAAAACATTGCATAATTGACAGACATTTTCACTTTTGATTTAGATACTTTATTATGTAGTAACAGCAAGAGAAATACTGTGTTTCGCTACTGCTTAGGTTAAAGGTCAGATCTTTGCAGCTAGTTTACAGCCTGTGTGGTTAGGATATATTGTTGCCTGACATGGTGACTAAATGATCTTCTCACAGGGACTCTTGTTAATCATTGGTCATTTACGGTAATCACAGTGATTGATCATTTGCAAGAAATTACGTTTTTCCCTAAGTGATTAAAAAAAAAAAAAGTAACACTATTTTGGATTGGTTAAGTTAAACTCAGTTCAATTAGACACAAAAATATTGAATTTTGCCTCTTTGATGAGTACCATTTATTTGTGCCTGTGAGGAATGCAAAGATGAAAAAGTCATGGGCACTGCCCTTTAAGAGCTTGCAATCCTATCATAGAAAAAAACATGCAAAAAAGTTCTGTTGCTAGACAGAATAAAATAAGTACTTTAATAGAGGTATGAATAAGTAAGAACAAAGGAAAGCACAATTAAATCCAAAGGAAAAGTAGAGTGGGAGAACACAACATATTGGACTAGTGGGTTGCAATTGGCAACAAAATCAAATATAGGTAATATATTTTCTTGCCCTGAGAGACCACCAAAAAGAAAGAAAAAAATTGCATGAAACAAGTGTGAAGTCTAAAGAAATCAACATAGGTTTTTCCTTTCCTTTTTTTTCTCAACAAGCTCAAAGGAAGGTTTATAATATGTGTAGTATTATAGTTGATAATAGAAAAATATTACAAATAAAAATAAAATAAAAGATGGCTATAATCAACAGTTTTTTCTAAATGTACTATAGAACACTGTAGGATTAAATGGTTTTGTGGGGAAAAAATGGCATAGAATTATAGTCAGCTTTTTAGCCAAAGCAGTTGCTCTCATGATTTTGTGTAAGGCTCACTGAATTCATACTACCCGAAGAGCTTTCTCAGGCACCATGGTGGTTTGCCTGTCGCATCACACTGCAATACTCAACTGTCTGTATAAACCATAAAAGGTTTACAACGTCTAATAAATGGAGCTGATGAGATTTAAAGCCTTTGTTCTCATCATTTTAGTGCTATGTAACACACCATGTAGAACCTGATAATTTATTTTTTCCATTTAAAAGATGCCGTTAGGGAATCTTTGAGTGTATCATAGTTGCAGTGGGAGGACTTGTGAAATTTCCCTTGCTATGAAGAGACGGTGAGGGATACATCAACACCGAGCACTTCACAGGCACATTTTAAAGGCACGTACTTTATGCCTGTGCCCTAAGGGAATGTACACCACCTGGCGATAGTGGAGAAGGGGCCTCTTCTGCCCCTCCCCCAGATGCTCCTCTGAGAGCAGTTTTTCTCTTCCAAGAAGAAGCCCTGGATCTCCCTGGGGTCAGCTCTGCACAGAGTTTTCTCTCCAGTGTCTTTGTCAGGCTAGCTGGCAGCTAAGTGGCATGTATGCAGGCCTGTGTCTGGTGTTTCCTTGGTCACACATTCTTTGGGACCATCCTCAGCTTTCTGGAACTCTAAAACAGTGCCGTGAAACATACAGAGCCCATCTCTCCCCAGCCGTCTTCATAGCTCTATTCTCTGAGACAGTGAGGGGAGGATCACGCTTATTATACAAAGAGAGTCAGTTGATTTCCATTCAGTGTGAGTTATATTTGCTTTAATTGGTACATAATCAATGCTGGTTCTACTAAGATAGTATGCTCTTTTGATGAATTGCTTTTAATTTGGCTCTGACAGTTTGTGGACAGATTCTCAAAGGTGATATTACCTTGTTCATCTAAAACTGGAAATTCCAAGTCTGTAGAGCCAGATGGCAATGTACTGAGATTAAATCACACTCATTTGAAGAAGTATAATACTAACATTTTGAATTGTCTATGCCAGCTTTAGTACTGTTCTATTCAAAGAAGGTAATGCATGAGAAGTTACTAACAAAACACACAGAGTCAGAGGAAAACACCATTCAATTTGTAAGTGAATTTCTAAGGTTGAATCATACTGATTAGAATTGAATTACTTAGAGTAGATTCAAGAGTGGGTTTCGAGACACCTTTTATAATTGAGACAAACTGTTTTGTACTTCAACTTTATTTAAGAATCACAATTGCCATTCAGTAGCAAAATCACGAAACAAACCAATTTATCAGGAGAGTGTGAAAGATATTTAATCAAACCCCAATGGCTTACAAAGATATATACTTTTCCTTTACTTACATTTTACGCAACAGTGTAGAAGTAAACAGACCATATTGTTATTTAAATAGAATGAGAAACGTTTGTACTTTACATAGATTTTACTTAAATGTTATTATCTGAGTAAAGAATATTAAATGTGAAAGAAATGTTGGAAATTGTCTAACTGAACATCCTTACTTTCTTTTTTTTTAATTAAAATTTGTTGGGGTGACAATAGTTAGTAAAATTATATAGGTTTCAAGTATATAATTCTGTAATATATCACATTGTGTGTTCACCACCCAGAGTCAGTTCTCCTTCCATCACCATATATCTGACCCCATTCACCCTCATCTACCACCCCCGCCCCCTTACCCTCTGGTAAGCACCAAACTATTGTCTGTGTCTATGAGTTTTTGTTTCTTTATTTGTTTGTCTTGTTCCTTTGTTGCTTTCAGCTTTATATCCCACATATCAGTGAAATCATATAGTTCTCGACTTTTTCTGTCTTACTTATTTTGCTTAGCATGATAATTTCAAGATCCATCCATTTTGTTGCAAATGGCACTATTTCATCTTTTCTTATGGCAGAGTAGTATTCCATTGTGTATATATAAAGTCAGACAATTAAGTTCACAAACTCTTCTTAGAAAAAGTACTATATACCTCATTGCTGAATATCGCTATGGTCACCTCTGAAGTATGCCCCTTGGGAAGCTATGCACTGACACGAGCACTGAGCCCACCCTTCACAGAAGTTTTGGAACTCTTTTTCTGGAATGGCCATTAGAGCTGTCATTGTATTACTCTTGATGTCCTGAATGTCATAAAAATGTCTTTTTTTCAATATTTCCTTTATCTTCGGGTAAAGAAAGAAGTCATTGGGGGCTAGATCAGGTGAGCCGGGAGAGTGTTCCAATACAGTTATGTGTTTACTGGCTAAAAACTCCCTCACAGACAGTGACCTGTAAGCTGGAGCATTGTCATGATGCAAGAGCCATGAATTGTTGGCGAAAAGTTCAGGTCGTCTAACTTTTTCACACAGCCTTTTCAGCACTTCCAAATAGTAAACTTGGTTAACTGTTTGTCCAGTTGGTACAAATTCATAATGAATAATCCCTCTGATATAAAAAAAAAGTTAGCAACCTTGTTGCAACAAGTTCACGAACCTAATTGTCAAACCTCATATACCACATCTTCTTTATCCAATCATCTATCGAAAGACACTTTGGTTGTTTCCGTGTCTTGGCTACCATAAATAAAGCTGCAATGAACATCAAAGCACATACTCAGATATCTTTATGGATAAATGTTTTCAGATTTTTGGGGTAGATATCCAGGAGAGGGATTGCTGGGTCATATGGTAATTCTATTGTTAATTTGTTGAGGAACCTCTACACTGCCTTCCATAGCGGCTGCACCAGTCTGCATTCCCACCAACACTGTGTGAGGGTTCCTTTTTCTCCACAGCCTCTCCAACACTTGTTATTATTTGTCTTGTTGATGGTAGCCATTCTAACTGGTGTGAGGTGATATCTTATTGTGGTTTTTATTTGCTTTTATCTGATGATTAGTGATATTGAGCATCTTCTCATATGTTTATTGGCCATCTATATGTCCTCTTTGGAGTCTGATGATTATTTTGTTCTATTTCTTTAAAAAATGCCATTGGGATTTTGATGGGGATTGCGTTTATCTACCACCATTTCACTATGAATGTTCCTGATCTTGTCTCAACATCCTTACTTTACACATAAAGACAAAGTGATTAAGACATCTTAAATAACCTAACCTAACAGCACAGAAAGTAAGAAAGACATGATTAATATCTGGTTTCTTTACTCCTACCAATGCAATTTCTACCATATAATTCATAAAGCTATTTCTTATCTGTTTTAAATTGATGCTATTTTAATATTTTATTTGATATATTTGTTTGAGCTTTTGAATTCCCTGAGAAATCTGGCATTATCTTTAAACCAGAAAATCAAGTGGCATTATTCATTAATTCAACATACACAGGGTGCCAAAAAAAGTATATACATTTTAAGAAAGGAAAAAAAAAAACTATTAAAATTGTAATACTCAATATATACCAATAACAAAAGATGAATACAATCATGTGTATACATTTTTTTGGAACCGCCAGTATTTTACCACATCCCTACAAGACAAAACCCTAATTTTACAGAACTTACGCACATTAGGGTGCAAGATAAAAGAGAAGAAAGCAGGCAATTATGCTGGGGCATGATATACAATACAAAAAAGTATCATACAGTGTTATGAATACAAAGTATGAGTCCATTTTGGACAGAGGTGGGTGGGTTGCATAATGAAGTTGATTTCAAGTTGAGCCCACCAAAGTGAAGAGGAAAAAGCAAGTATGTCACAGTATTAGGGAACAAAATGTGTACCACAGCTCAGAAGCAAGACTGTGCAGTATTTTTGCTTTTAAGGATGTGTTAAGAGATTTATTTTTCTGAAGCTGAGTGAATTACAAGAGAAGTGAGTAGATAAATAAGCAAGGGTAAGATAATACTTGGATTTTAAACTGAGGGAAATAGAAATCTACTGAAAGATTTTAAGGAGGAGATACAAAATTCACTCTGATTGAAAGCCAGGGACTGACACCACTGTGGCCACGATGATTGTCTTACTATGTAATTTTCCTGCTTGAAATCATTCATTGGCTCCTATTCTCCTTAGGACAGAGTCTAATCACCTTACAAACTTTATAAGGATCTGCCTCTGTTTCTTGAAAACTGATGCCAATTTTAGACATACCCATACTAGAACAGAATGTTTCGTGCTGAGAAAACTGGCCTGTAGGACATTGAAAGTGGGCTTCTTGCCTGGGACACTTCTCCTCTTCCTCTTTGTCTAGCCAGTAACTACTCAGACTTTAAGTTTCAGCTCAAGTGCTACTTCCTACAGGAAGTCTTCGCTGAATTCACCCAGTCCCACTCTAAGCTGTTTTTTGTCTATTCTGTGTATTCCAGATCATTCTGATACTAAGATGATCATATTGTTATCTTATAATGCGATTGCATTAAAATGCTTATGTTCTTAAAAAATTGAATGTTAATAATGTATGTATGATATTTATATGAAATAAGAATAATAAATCTGACACTGATGGAAACAGAAGCTGTGATTGCAAATTTACTTAGCTTTCTCCCCACTGGCTATAAACTGTGTTCAGTAAGTACTTCTTGAATAAATGAGTTAGAATGGTATAAAGCTGGGGCAATGAGGCCAATACGAGGTGGTTACAAATGTGATAAACATCCTGATCAAGGGAATGAGCTCTAGATGGAAGTGGATGAAGGAGATAAAGGGGAAGGATGACTGGACCAGAGACCAGTTGTGAAGGACAGTGGCAGAATAGTTGTTGACCTTCAGGTTTCCGGCTTGCACGATGGCTTGACTGCTGTATCAGTCACTGAACTAGGGAGCCCAAAGGCAGAGTACTTATAGAAGGTGAAGACGAAAACTTCAGTTTTGTGTATGTTTCAGTTTTAGGCCTGAAGGATTTACAGGTAAAAATATGCTTGAGACTATGGAAGAGGGCTGGAGCTCCTCAGGGTAAGTTGGCTAGGGTGCTGAGAGTCACTAGTATGCAAGTGGCCGGGAAAATGTATCAGGTAATAGGAAAGAACTGGCATGCAACTCAGAGAAACACAAACATTTTAGGTTTGGGAGAAGAAGAAGAAAGCTACACAGGTGTAGTGAGTTAATAATAATCATCAACATTTGCTGTGGGCTTACCATATACCACAGACAGCGCCAAATGCTATATTACTTAATCAGTCTGACAGTGCAATGAAATCTCTTTCCCTATTTCTCACGTTCTCTTTTACATTTTATAGCCATCAAAGTAATATGCACTTTTATAAAATTCGCAATGATATAAATATATAATTTGGAAGGCAACTATGCTATATAATCCATTCCACAAAACAACTTTTGGTAAAATTTACTGCATATTCCTCTAAATTTTCCTAGTCTCTGCATATTTATGTTGCTACAGATAATTCTTTTTTTGTTTAAGGATTTTGTTACTTTTGTGCAACTTATTTTTTCCAGATGTCTGCAATTGATTTACTTTATATTTTAAAATAGCTATCTCGTATTCTGTTGTGTAGATTGAATAAGCAGTCCGAGTAATGCTGCAATGAGTAACTTTTACAGTGAAGAAAATTAGACTTATAGGTAAAAATAGGCTGAGAGTAAAATTTTCAAGGGAAAATGGCTAATAAGTGCTGGAAACAGGACTCAAAATAGAGAAAGGAAATAAATATCAGATCATGGGAGCCTAAAGATGACTGGATAACATGACAAGAAAGATGGGCATATTAGTAGTAAAATGCTACCGAGATTAAGTAATATTTAGCAAGAATGTGTTAGTGACAACCACTAATGTGTGATGAGTATAACTTTAATGGAGCAAGCCAGAGACCATGGTCGAGGGTGAATGGAGAGTGACTAAGAGGAGATGGTGATTCTATGTATTTATTTATTTTTACAGTTTTTATTTTTTAAATTAAAAAATAATTTATTTTCCACTTACAGTTGACATACAATATTATATTAGTCTCAGGTATACAACATAGTGATTAGACATTTATATAACTTAGGAATGATCACCTGGATAAATCTCGTACCCATCTAACACCATACATAGTTATTACAATATTATTGACTATATTCCTTATGCTATACATCCCCATGACTATTTTGTAGCAACCAATTTGTAGCTAAGTTAATTTTCATGTAAACCAGACAGTCTGAGCATTATAGTAAAAGATAAAGCTTATGCGATAAGCTGAAGCTTTTGCTTTGACTGATGCTCCTAATTTCATGACATTTCCTATTCTCATGGTATCTAACATAATATTTTATCCTCAAAGTTATTTTTTTTTCTGGGTTAAGCACTAGTCTTTCTTGTGAATTAATGCAGTTCATTTAGTGGAAAGTATGTGCTGTTTATAAAAGTGAGTCTCGCAGAAGTCTAAGTGAAGGCACTGGGCTAGTGATATGAGATGAGAGGAGGATAAGATGGGACATTACTCTGGAGGTACACAACCAGATGCTAATCAAGTCATTGTTCCTCCACATGGTACTCCTCATCGATCCCATAATATAATCATGGTCACGTTAAAATCACTCTATCACTGGAGTATAGCTAGCCATGTCCTGTAGACAGGAGCGTTTGGTCTTTCACAGAGATCGTTTTTAGTGTTTCAACAAAGTGAAATATTTCAACTTTATATTAATAAGGAGATGCAATTATTTTTACCAGATTACTTTTTTTTAAAATTTTATTTTATTAAATTTATTGGGGTGACAATTGTTAGTAAAATTACTTTTTCCCTTTTTAAAAAATATCTCACGTACATTTTGATTTATTGATCATTTCTGAAACAATGTATAGTTCTTGATGTTCTGAAAGGCCCATTTTTTTTTTTTTGGAGAAAAATAATTTTTAGTCTCATAATCACAAAACATCAAATCAGCATAAACCTCCACAGCAGCTCCTTTGAGACAGGCTTGCATCTGGTATTGGGAAGTCAATATAAATCAGATTTAGTCCTTTTCTTTGAGAAGCCCAAGGATGTCTTTGTGGATGCAAGCAGTCAGTCATGCCTCCTGTTTCTGGGTCCTTTAAACCACAGCACACGTCAAATGCTGGGGTTATACTCAAAGACAACTTTACTTCAAACATCCACTGTGTTTCTGAATTGTCAACTCTTGAACCTTTTGGTTCCCTCGCACGAGACAGAGGAATATCCTGGAGCCTCTGCCCTACCTCTGAATGTCAAGGCAATCATGTAAGAGAGACCATATAATCAGATGACCCAGGCTTCCCAGGCTGCAGACACACTTGGTGAGTCCCTAGAAAGTCCTTCCCAAATCCAGTGCTCATATTCCTCAATCATGGCCACCTCATAATCCTGCAGTGCACTCTCCTGCAGACATTTGATCACCTGACCTGACAGGTGTAGTGCCATCACCATGGTCTTACTCCCCAGTTCCTCCCCTTATTTCCTCCCTGCTTCCATTTCTGCTATTGATAAAATAGGTTCTCTCTCTCTCTCTTTTTTTACCATTTCCTTCTGTAGGGAAAGACTTTTCAAGTAGGCATTCCAGATGAAATATAGGATGTCCAGTTAGATTTGAATTTAATTAAAACAAAATTGTAGTGTGTCCTAAGTATTTCATGGGACATATTCATGCTACAAAATTTTTATTTGTTGTTTATTTGAAATTCAAATTTATCGGAGCATCTTTTTTTTTTTTTCCTTCCTAAATCAGGAAACCCTACTTTCAACTTGCATTAGGTAATCCAGACCCCAAGTGACCAGGGCAGTTTTGGCACTTGAATGTTAAAGCTCTAGCAAGTTTGTAGCGCCCTCTGTTGGGAAGTCTGTCCACACCTTTGACGAGCTCCACTCTGAGTCTCCAAGCCCTGAATAATGGGTGGCACTGGAAGAAAATGTATGATTATAGGCGACAGCGAGTAAATCCATTTGCATGTAGCAGGGTGTATTTTGAAGATTTGGGCTGGAAATTGTTTTTTGTCCCCGTTATTTTATATTTTAGAAATTCGTACAGCCTTACAAAGTCACTTATTCTTTGATTTGAAATCATAACACCAGTATTTTATTTCTTCTGCTCTGTACTGAATATATATCAAACTCTTTTCGTATTTTTTTGTAACTTGGTTCCCAGAAAATCTGCAGCTATTTTTTAGAGTCCTGTTTTGTAGCTTCTAGAGAATTACAGGATCGGAAGATGGAAGTAGGATATTATTTTCAGTGATTAGTGTTCTAGTAATAGACAATTTGAAAACTCTAGTGGGAGAAAATTACTACTAATGTTTTTTCTTATTATGATATTATATTCTTATGTTTTCCCTCATAGTGAAAGTTGTTCTAATATTTTTCCATAGTAACGTGATAGGCGTATGCTACAAAGTTGCTGAGGTGTGGGAAAGTATTTATAGCAAATATGTCTCTTAGGCTTTGAAACCAAGTAGTGTGAAAATGGACAGCTAACAGTTTGGCCAAGTCAAAAGCCACGTCTGCAGGGCAGAGTATCCTGGTCTATATATTATGGATGGCTTTCCATCCGGTGGCCAATACCAAGTTCTGTATCATTCTTAAAATATGAGGAGAAACTTAATCCAGTGAGTGGCAACCTGAAGGCCTGTTCTGGCTTCTTCAAGGTATATTTTCCCTTAAATTGTAATTTTGATGGACTCAGAAACATTGTTTGTTGAATAAAGGAAGAAAGAGACAGAAAATCTACTCTCTGAGATGTTGCTGGGTTCTGGGCACTGGGGGTGGCTTATGTCTTTTTCCACACAGTATCAGAGGAGAGACGTGCTCTTGACCATGATTCTGGAAGCAGTAGGTAGGTTCTGAGGCCTGGATGCATGTTCAGGTAGTTAAGGTACAGCCCCTAGTCCTTAAACTGGCGAGAGAACATTCAGAAGTTAGAGAATTCATGGTCAACTTCTGGAAAAATTGTCCATTGAGGACTCGTGCCTGGTTTGAAATACAAAGTGGTGTTCTAGCCACAAGGAGAATACCCCAAATCAGCAAAGCAGAATTCCAGATGGCTGGTAAGTATGTAAGGTCTTGGACAGGCTCCGTAGGTCAGTCCCGTGCACTGGGTCCAGTTGAGGGCCAGATATAAGGGAGTTCTGAGATACTGACCTGGGGAGTGCACAAGGCTGCCTAAGGCCAGCTGCCGGGGCACCATGTCCCAGCGAGGATGGCAGCCTAAGTGACTGAGGTTGTGGGCAGCACAGCTTGAGCACCGAGAAGCTGCAGTGATCCACAGAATCTCAGGTTTGCACATGAGAGAGGGATAGCTTAGCAGAACGTAGTGGTTAACGTCAAGGGTTCCACCCTGCTAGCCCAGCAGGTATTTTGGTGGCTTGCACAGTACGTAAAGAAGTCAGTATGTCTGGAAGCTGAGTATGGTTTCAAGTGTGCCACAGTTATCATCACTCCCTGTGGGTTACACAAGCTCCTTCGCATTGTAAGATACCATGCTGCTGGATTCCTAATGACATTTGAATAGGGAACCTCTGGTTGGCACCTTAATTTTGTTGTGATTCATCCAGGAAGCTGAGAAGGGCCAGAATGTTCAGAAGCAGGCAGCACTGGACTCAGCTGTGAGGAGCTGGGTCAGTCAGAGGCAGAGAAGGTAAGGTAGCTGCTGGCATTGCTAAAGAGAAATCTGTCACCAAAAGTACTGTTATCAAAGACATCTAATTATTCAGACACAGAAACTAGCTAAGCTTCACTTCAGTTGATGATGCCCACGCTGGGAGCTCTTAATTACAGGGAGCTAGCAGACACCAGACACACTTTGTAATAATCAGGTGTGAGCTGTATTACATCACATTGCTACCACTAGGACTTCAAGTACTGACATTTGGATATTGTTTACCTTCACACATATAACTGAAAGTAGGATTCCAGGTTGTATTCTTATAACTCATTCTTCCTTTCTGATAGTCTTTGTTAAATGGAAGAATATTGGATAAAGTAAGTTTTCCAGGGATTGCACAAAACCCAAAGGTCTATGTTACCTGTGGGTTCGTGGGATGGTATCTAAAACAGATTGACAAACCTATTTGAAGTGGTTCAGCAGCTCAAAACTGAGCTGCTCCTAAAAGTATGCTAAAAGAATACATTTTTGGTTATAGTATCAATGTGAAAAGCCACAGTATCACTAGTGTCTGTTATTATTCTGAAGAATTCTTTTTGAATTTATAGCTCTGTTTCCATCTTACAGAAAACATGACCTTGGTAATATAACTCTAAAAATGAGGCTTTTGCAAAATAAGTGTAATAGTTCAGATCATTTATCTGTAGTATATTCCGCAGTCGTGAGCTGAAAATGAAGCAGAGAGGAGAGTTGGCTAGCACAGGGCCTATATCAAATTGGTTTTGAATAAATATTTGGTGATAGAACAAATGGCTTAGTAAAGGACTGAAACTCCATTTGCATCTTTAAACAACATTTGCTTCAAACTCACATGAATATCAATCTATGACTTACTGGAATGGTTTTTGTAAAGCACTTTCTGTGTCACTAAGAATGCCATCTTATTAATCCATCAACACATATCCAGCTGGACAGTTTCAAGGCTTTCTTTAGTAAATCAGAAGATAAACAGTGTGGGAAAGGCACAAGCACGTCTGTAACTGTAGCCTGAGAGGAAGTGAACCATTTAAAACCTAAAGGAAACACATTCAAAGGATAATTTAGCAGAATTGGGCAAGAAATCATGGAAAATCAATTTATAATATATTGAGTCAAATGCCAAAGATAACTGCTTTCAAGAATCTAAAATATTTTACTTGTATATTATGTGGATTATTTCCACTTAAAAATATTGGGCCTATAGATGGAACACGTCAGGTTTTGTTTTTTTTTAACTCCACAAGTTATACTCTTCTTCCACTTGTTTTCACTAGTGGCCTTTTTTAGTGTTTAATATGTGCTGAGCCTGGGAACTATAAGGCAGGGCAAACATTCATATGGTTTTCATGTGCTTGCTGTAGAAAATTTACTTCTAACTATTGTGAAGTTTATCTAATTATATTACATTAAAACAAACCCAGGTCTTATTAGATGATTATTAATAGACACGATGCAATAACAAGACTGTGAATATTTTTGAGAACAAAGTCATTCTTTAGAAAATGAAAGATTCAAGTTTGAGCGGTTGGTATGAAAATGTGTTAACAACTGAAATAACATGCCTCACAACAAGAGCAATGAGGCAGAACTGAATTTGTTCTGATCTACTGACGAGACATCACCAACAGGGTGACATTTAGTCACAGGCATGTTTACAGCCATCGACAAGCCTGGATACAACTGTATTTATTTAAGAAATGACAATTCTGGGGAATTCAGGAATATAGTAATTTTTCAAATATTTACATATTGAAGTATCTTCAACCTGATAGACTCTTTACTATAAGAAATTGGGGGATTTATTCCAGGGGAGGTTAGTGTTGTTTATACCAAACTGCTGCCCAAGGACTATATAGTTGCTGATTGTGTCACACATAATTGAGGCTCATATCCATCCATCCAGACCTTCATAATTCCTTTTACCTACCACACACACACACACACACACACACACACACACACACACACACACGCACACACACGCACACACACGCACGCCTCAAACCTTTTATGTAGTGTTTTTCCTTATGGTGGCTGTTGATGATTATTTTAATCCTTTCACCTGTACAACTATACCTCAACTACTGATATAGCTAGGTAAGTTATGTCCTTTTAGGAAATAATTTTAGCCTTTATTAAAAGTATAGTGTAACTTTGAAAAATAAAGTAAAATAAAGCAAATAAACTTAATATAGATCTGTGACATCAAATAATATTAAAAGTCATATATAATATGTATTATAATTTTAAATAAAACTTGTCAGACTAATAAGATTTAATATAATCACCTCCTTGATTGAATTTGCTTTTCAGAAAGAAAGGAGAACAATGCAGTCACCTCCACTACATCTAATAGGGTCTCTGGGAAGCATTTGTGTCATCAGGGGAATAGCTGAATCAATTTTCTATTACTGGTTTCTGTGAAGGTGTGATATCATTGGTAACACAACACTAAGATGAAATGAGAATTTGTCAACCACAGCTGCAACACCTAGTGTATGCAGTGCTTTTAAAGGTAATACCCTAGTTTTAATTTTTAACTTATCTGTAATACTACCTAGATATGCAAATTAAAAAAGGAGAATAAAAACAAAATAAACCTCTGGAAGAAAGAATTTTGCCTATTAGCTACCACAATGGAAATTGTGAGCTATTATTGTGACAACGGAGATTGTCAAGATATTATTTCAATGTTCTCTTAATGCTGGCATGTGTTGAGACTACTGGTTATCCATCACCTAATTGCAGAAGAAAGAAAACACTACAGTCTTCAGTGATTTTAGATATAGTAAGGGTACTGTTTTTTGTCTTTGTTTGAGGGTTATGTAGAACTTATAGAAATGGGTGTGGCTAAAAAAAGGGAAACATAAAGGATTCTTGTGGTGTTTGAAATGTTCTCTTGACTGTATCACTGTCAATATTCTGATTGTGATGTTACCAGTGGAAGAAACTGAGCTAAGTGTGTATTAGATATCTCTGTATTATTTTATAAAACTTCATATGAATCTCAAATTATCTCAAAATTTAAAAGATTAAATAAAAATTCCCAATTTTAAATTTTAACTTAATTAATTTAAACCTATAAATGTTTTCCTATACTTTGGGATCAGCTGTTGTTTGTCAGTGAAACTTAAAGATGATGAAATATATAAACACTTGAGAAATAAATACTACGTAGGGAAATTTAGAAATATATTCTAATTCTTAGGTAAATTTTTGCTTTTTTGTGACCGTGTACTCTTAGTAGTGATTTAATAATGTAGACACAGTTCCTGCTGATAAAATAGTTTCATATATATTTTAATTATATATTATAGATATAGATATAAAATTATGATCTTCATCATTAAAATTTGTCTATTAGTAATAAGAATATTTAGAAATTGGTTTGAATTATTTTGCAGTCTCTTTAGAAAAAAAGACTCAGTTTAGGAGATAAATACACCTACTGAGGACATCCAGGAGTAACAATAAACAAAAGCAAATGCTACCTAAGTATACCAGAGAGCCAATAATATAGAATTAAAGGAAAGTAAGAGGATGTAAGCCCAGTATTTGGGGCCGCGTTTTCTCTTAGAAGTATTTTATAATTGAGAGGAACGTAGAGTCAGAGAGGCTGACCAGTATTTTTGACTACTTTGGAAGTCTATAGGAGAGGTATTAAAATCCAGGACCCACCAAAATAGTTAGACACTCAAGCACATAATACAATATAAATGAAAACCAGCATAAACAATAGATAAAATAGTAGATAATAGAGCAGATCAACCAGGAACCCAGACATTGGAGTTATCAAATACTTTGAAATTGCTTTGTTTATTATGTTCAAGAAGATAAAAAACTGATATTGATAATCATAGCATAACTGATGGGTGTGTGTGTATTAAGTAGAAATTCTAGAAATAGACAATACAAATGTAATAATTCAATGAAGAGACAGTCGAGAGACAGAACAGCAGATTACTCTTAGTTGAACAGTGATTTAATGAATTGCAACAGGTGAGACAGAAAATATTCAAAATAAAAGATGGAGAGAAAAACAGTGATGAAAAATTTAAAACATACATTAAGAGATATAGAGAAAACAGTAAGGAGATATAACTCCTATATAAGTGGAATTCCAGAATCAGACGAAAAAGAAAAGGGAGCAGAAGCAATATTTGGAGATACTGTACTGTGACTTGGATCATTCCAAAACAAATGAGAGCCATCACAATAAAGTCAAGAATCCCACAACAGGATTTTAAAATATGTATAAAGTAATACAAAGAAAAAAGAGTGGTAAGATAAAAAAGTGATAAAAAGAGTAAAGTAATATTGCTGAAAATGAAAGACAGGGAGAACAAAAAGTCAGCTAGAAAAAAATAGAGAATACTGTCTAAGGAATAATAAAAAGATTGGTAGCTAACTTTATAACAGAAATAATGTAAGTCAGAAAATAATGGATTAAAATATTCAAAGTTCTGAGAGAAATTAGCTGCTAAATAGAATCTAACCCCTCCTTAATGATATGCCACAACTAGACACATCAACATGACTAATTACCATCATCTCCATGATCCTCACCCTATTTATCATAATCCAGTTAAAAATCTCAATCTTATACCTAGCAAAAATATTTTTTTCTTTATAAGTTTGTTTCTGTTTTGTTTGTTTATTTTGTTCTTTAGATTGCACATGTAAGCAAAATCACGCTGAGTATGTCTTTGTCTGATACTCCACTCAGCACAATACCCTCCAGTTCCACCCATGCCACTGCAGAGGCAAGAACCTATTCCCTTCCCTGGCCAGGCAATATTCCATTGTATATATGTAATACCTACCCTTATGTATTTATCCATCAGTGGACACCCAGGCTGCCTTCACATCTTGTAAACGATGCTACAATGAACATGTGGATGCACACATCCCCTTGAAGTACCATTTTGGGTTTCTTTGGATAAATACCCTGAAGTGGGATTACTGGATCCTTCTTTGTCTCTTGTTATAACTTTGTTTTAAAGTCTCTTTGTCTGGTATTAGTATTGCTACTCCAGATTTTTGGTTTGTTTCCATTTTCATGAAATATCTTTTCCCCATCTCTACTTTTCCATCTGTATGAGTCTTTCAATCAGAAGTGAGTTACTTGTAGGTAGCATATGTAAGGGTCTTGCTTTCTTATCCATTTAGCCCATCCCTATCTTTTGATTGGAGCATTTAATCAATTTATATTTAAAATAATTGTTGATGGATATGTATTTTTTGCCATTATGCCTAGGAAGCGCTATATCTGTCCTTTGATTGTAAGTGATAACTTTGCTTGGTAGAATAATCTTGGTTGTAGGTCATTTCTTTTTCATCACTTTGAATATTTCCTGCCAGTCCCTTCTGGCCTGTAAAGTTTCTGTTGAGAAATCAGCTCATGGTCTTATGGGAGCTCCTTTGTACATAATTAACTGCTTTTCTCCTGCTGCTTTTAAGATTCTTTGTCTTTCATCTTTGGCATTTTAAGTATGATATGTTTTAGTATGGATATCTTTGGATTCATCTTGTCTGGGACTCTCTGCACTTCCTGGGCTTCTATATTTATTTCCTTTCCCATGTTAGGGGAGTTTTCTGTCATTATTTCTTCAAATAGGTTTTCAATTCCTTGCTCTTTTTCTTTTCTCCTTCTGGTACCCTTGTGATGCAAATGTTGGTACACTTCATGTTGTCCCAGTGGCCTTTTAAGCTAGCCTCATTTATTTTGGATTCTTTTATTTTCTTTTTGTTGTTCTGTTTGGGTGTTTTATACTACCTTATCTTCTAAATCATAGGTTTGATCCTCTGCTTCATCTAATCTACTGTTGACTACCTCTAATGTATTCTTCATTTCAGTTATTGTATTCTTTATTTCTGACTGGTTCTTTATTATGTTTTCAATCTCCATTTTTATGTTTCTTATTTCTTTGCTGAAGTTTTCCCTGAGATCATTGAACATCATAATAACCAATGTTTTGAACTCTGTGTCTGATAGATTGCTTGTCTCCATTTTGTTTAGTTCTTTTTCTCAAGCTTAGTTCTGATCTTTCATTTGGGACATGTTTCTTTGTTTCCCCATTTTGGCTGTCTCCCTATGTTTGTTTCTATGTTAGGTAGAGCCACTATGTCTCCTGGGCTTAGTAGCATGGCTTTATTTAGTAGGTGCGTTGTGCAGCTCAGTGGCACAATTTTCCTTGTCACCTGAGCCACGTACTCCAGGTTTGTCCTTAGTGTGGGTTGTGTGTGCCCTCCTGTTGTAGTTGATCCTTGGTTACTGTTTGCACATCAATGGGAGGGATTGATCCTTGGGCTGGTTAGTTGTGAGGACTAGCTATGACTACAGTGGAGGAGCTGTTGTGCTGGGGCTCAGCCTAAGGAACAAGATTCACTTTAGCAGGGCTCTGGTGCCTTCCCACTGTACACTTGGAGTGTGTCATCCTCAGAAGCGACTGAGTGATTTCACAGCCAGGTCCAAAGCAGGCCAATGGGCATGCCAGACCTGGGGCCTCTTGAGAGTGGACCTGCTGCAGGCCAAGTGCAGCCACAGCCTGTGTCCTTCCAGGGGGCCACCTGGCATGAGCCACCAAGCAATCTACAAATGGCCACCACTCATGCTGTGTTTGGAGGTGCCTCAAGAGGCCAAGCCACAAACCAAGGCTGGCTGTTTCTAGTGCTGGGCTTAGGGCTGCTCAGCCAGAGGTGCAGGACATGCTGAAGGCAGACACTACTTGTTTGTGTTTGGTGAAACTTCGGAAGATTTTAGGAAAATCTGCAGCTAAGGCAGGCAATTTATATAGAAAAGCCACTGGAAGTGGCTTGGGTGGTCTCAATTATTTACGTGGGGCAGGGTTTCAGGGAATCAGGGTAAATAAATGGTGTTAGCCATGTTGATGAAGACTCAGATATTGAGACTGCCTGCATCTACACACCAGGATGTGGGGAGTGCTCAAGAAAGAAACAATGGCTTCTACCAGCACTCTGTCTGGGAGAAAGCTGCCCCTCCAGCTCTTGCCCTGAAGTCAGACAATTCAGTTTCCGCCCCCCCCCCCCCCCCATATGTCTCTGGTGCCTTTTGAGCTACTTCCCCAGTGCTGGAGCTCAGAGTGAGTGAGTCTGTTAGCAAGTAAGGCCATGCATGGGCCCTTTAAGAGGGTGACCTGGGACTGCAGTCACCCTCTGGCTCACTTAGTCACAATCTCCTCTGGTTTTCACAGCCAAAAGTTATGGGGACTTTTCTTCCCAGCACTGAAACTCTGGGCTGGGAAGCCTGATGTGGGGCTGGGACACCTCACTCCTCCGGGTGTGACCCTTGCAACTAAGACATCTCTCTAGATTTTTAATGGCCACATGTAGCTGTGGGACCACCCCATTCTGTGTTTGTACCGCTCCTACCAGTCTGGAGTTGGCTACTTCTGTATATCCTTAGTTTTAGGAGTTCTGTACAGCTAGACTTCAGGTAATTGTCAATGATGGTTGTTCTGTAGTTCAGTTGTAATTTTGATGTGGTCATAAGAGGAAGTAAGCACAGCATTTACTTACTCCACCATCTTTGCTGGATTCTAGCAAAAATACTATTCTTGAAGATTAAAAGTAACGTAAAGTGACTTTCAGGCAAACAAACAAAAAGTTATTTATAATCCTTAGATCTGTACTGAAGGACAGATTAAAGGGGTTTTCTTTAGGTTAAAGGAAAATTATTCTATATGGAAACACAGAGATACAATAAGGGATGAAGAACAATGAAAAGGATAAATATGTGCAATGATTCTCAAACATTAGTGTAAATTAGAATTGCCTGAAATGCTGACCAGAAAACATTGTGAAGTAGGTCTCCCCTAAGATTTCTGATTCAGTATGTCAGTGGTGGGAATTCATATTTCTAACAAGTTCCCAGATGACGCCAATGCTGGGAACCACACTCTGAGAACCGCTGAAGAATATCGGTTGTATACAACAAAGATGTCTTGTGGGATTTAAAATTCTTATTGAATTAAATCCATGGATTTATGGACAATTATTTTGTGGCAATGGTAGATCTTCTGTTTAGCAGGAAAAAAAGACAGTCTTTTTAATAACTAGTCTCTACAAATGGTGCTGAGTCAACTGGATATTCATATAGAAAAACAAAACAAAACAAAACGATTCTTGATCCCTTTCTCACATCATGCATTAAACTCAGTCACAGGTAGATTGCAGGTCTAAACATGAAAGATAAAAACAATAAAAGTTCTAGATGGTAATATCAGAGTGACCCATTTAAACAGATTCAAAAAGCAATATTCAAAGGGAAAAAATTGTACTACATTAAAATTTAAAATTATATTAATCAAGAGACACTTTAGAGAGTGAAAAGGCAAGCCACAGAAAATATTTGCAATACTTGGAACTGACAAAGAGTTTATATTAAAAATCTATTAAGGACTTTTAGAAATCATAATTAAACAATAAACAACCCACTATTAATATGGGCAGAACTCTTGAAATGACACTTCACACAAAAAGTTATACAAATGCCTAAAAAATATGAGATCTTGCTCAATCTCATTAGTAATCATGGCAGGGAATACGAAAACTACTTTTCAATATCCCTGTTCAAAATCGGAACTGATAAAGTTATAATGAAAGACAATAATAAGAACTTGTGAGACTATGGCACAGTAAGACATCTCATACACTGCAGTGGGGATGGTGAAATCGCACAATCATTTGGAAAATACTTTGGCATTATTTACTAAATTTTGAGATACACATCCCATACAACCTAGCAATTTCATTCCTAGGTATGTCCATGTGCACTAAAAGATATGTCCCCGAATGCTCATATATCATGATTTATAATAGCCCCAAATAGAAAAACAACTCAAATTTTCATCAGCAGTAGAATGGATCAGTATATTGTTTATAAAAGAAAATTCTATGCATCATCATTGAATATGGATGAACTATGTGCAATGACATCAATGAATCTCACAAAATTAGTATTGAATGAGAGTAGCAACAATCACAAAATTACAAATGAATGATTACATTCAAGTTAAAAAAAACAAGAACATCTAAGTTGTAGTGCATAGTGATGTAGTTTGTAAATTTTTAAAGAAAAACATTGTTTTATTATCTTAAAAATGAAGTTAGAGTGGCTTCCTTTGTTGGGAAGCAGAGGCCCGTAGTTAGGAGAGGAAGAGAGTAGGACTTTTTGGGCTGGTGTTCTATTCCTTAAGCTGGGTAAGTGTTCACACAGGTGTTTGCTTTGTAATATATATTGAATTATATATCATTATTTTTTACTCTCTCTCTCTCTCTCTCTCTCTCTCTCTCTGTGTATATATATATATATGTGTATATGTATATATACACATATATATATACACACACATATATATAACCCCCGTATAACACGGTTATTAGGTTCATAAAATGCCATGTTATGTGAATCTGTGTTATACAAAACAAAGAACTAGTACAAAAAAGGGGGCTAGTTTCCAAAAATTAAAAAAACCCCACATACTATTATATTTTTATACGTAAAAGAAAAATCTTTATTAAAGCAATTTGCACCAAAAGATAACATTGATATGTATTAAATAATGTTTTATTCATTATCAATTCTAAGCTCTTATTATGTTCCGTGTTGTTCAGGGATTTTACTAATTTCGAATGAGATATCTTTTGCTCTTAAAAGCTCTTATTACGCTCTGTGTTGTTTGGGGATTTCTCTAACTCACGAACCATGTTAGAGCGAAACTGTGTTATAGAAGTGCCATGTTATATGGGGGCTACCTATATACATAATTTAATAAATGGGATACAACGTTTTAAAACATAAATTACTTACTCTACTCATTTTAAATACAGCAGTAAACCAAACTATTATTTAGGTTGCTTAAAAACACCTGAAGTCCTTGATTTAATTATTTTCCCAATAATGCTTCAATTAATCCTTTTTTGTTTAATTTATTCTCACATTCTCCTTCCTACATTACTTTGCATTAATTTGGCAAAATAAACTAATATTGAATGAGAATCAAATACTGTGACATCATGTGGGGACAGAGCCCCAGAGAGCAGTTTCCAGGCTCTTGGCCTCATGTGGAAAGGTGCTGATTCAGGTAGTAGATGGCCGTCAGCTGTGGCCCTTGAGTCATTGGCCACTAATATAACTGCCGAGGCTGCGTTAAGGAGGGAAGTCGAGGAGAGAGTTGGTTACTTGGCAGAAAGCGGACAGCAGGTCCCACGTCGTGTGAATCCAGCCTCCAGAGAGACTATAGCGGTATGACTCCCCTACCTATGGCTCCGTGGGTGTTCCCTTTTGGCCTAGCCATATCCTGCGTTCTTCTGTGGGGAGCGAGACCAGAGGCCCCGCAGGCCGCCCCACATGGCACATCATCTGGATAAACAGCTTGTTAAATTCTTAGATTGCTTGGGTATTCATTTTGGTTTTAGAACTGACTTCGAAATATAAATATAGAGAGAATGATAGTACAATCATTGGGAGAAGGACTTAAAAGTTTGTAATTATAATTGTCATGCATGGAGTCATGCAGGGTCTCTGGTCCAGCTCCCTGCACAGGAACACAGGAAATGGTGAGGCCAAAAAGGAACATCCACGGAGCCATAGATAGGAGAGTCATACCACTATATTCTCGCTGGTGGCTGGGTTGGAAATATAGGAAGCAAGAGCCACACGATCTGCAACCTGCTGTCCACTTCTCTCTGCCAACCAACCTCACTTGCTAGCTGTAATCCACCGTGCTAACTGCAATCTGCTCTTGCTAGCTCAGCCACCATCTGCTTGCTAGCCCCCATTTGCTGCTAGGGTAGCCACGGCAGTTATATTAGTGGCTGATGGCTCACTGGTTACAGCTGACAGCCAACTAGCCACAGCTGATGGCCATTAGATCACAGTTGATGGCCATTTACTATCTGAGTGAGCACCTTTCCACTTGAGGGCGAGAGCCTGGAAACTGCACTCCTAGCTCTGTCCCCACAATAATTGAAAAATATTTTTACATGTATTTAACTGACCTACTCTAACAACCCGACTACATATCATATTGATATATTAAAATGAACCTTTTTGAAGCAATTCTATTGATAAAAATAAGAACATCATTACTAAATATAGGTACCACCATATAATGGACCAGCAAATTTTATTTAATTTTGTAAGTTTCTTTCTAAAAATATAGTCTACTATTTCCATCTGAGAGAACAAAAATAAGCAATTGGTTTTTAAGCACCTTGAAAAATGTGAGATTTAAGCCTACTTGCAAGCTAACAAGTTAGCTGGCCACAGTACATGGATGCTGGTAGAAGATGCAAAACTCCTGGGTTAGAAATAAAAGGCTGTGGTTCAGGTGTAGAAAGTAGTAGGCACATCAGCATATTTTGTTCTGGTTTCCTGAGCTCCAATTCCCACAAGCCTAAGAGAAGAATGTCAGGTAATATTAGGTTGGTGCAAAAGTAATTGCGGTTTTTGCAATTATTTTTAACCTTTTTAACCACAATTACTTTTGTACCAACCTAATATTTGCACACAGTGGGTGGTGTTATAGGAGAGTAGCTATGAGTTGAGGGAAATCAAATAAGCCTGCCTACCCCTTGCTCAGGAGAGAGACACTATCTCTGTCTTCCAAAGCCCTAAACAAGTCTACCCTTTGTTCAGATGGAAATACTATCTTTAGTTTCCAAAGCTTTTCAAAGGCTGTTCACTATAAACACAGCTTGAAAAGGTAGTCTGGAATAAAGGGCAGTTAGTGCCTTGCTCATAAGACATACAGAAATGTAAGAGATCCATGAAGAACTGTCTCTCAATGTTGGTTGATAGCTAAAACCCTTTATACAGTTGATGTGAGTCAATTTTTCTTCAATTTCTGGAATACTGGCCTGAAATGAATTTAAAAACTTGAAATGGGAACCAAATTATTTGACAGTTCATATTGCATTCAGAATGTTTGGGATAGTTATAATCACATTGTAGGACTTTAAATATACCATATATAGTGCATATATATATATACACACACATACCCATATGGCTAATTTTCTGCCTCCTCAATTAAAATGTAAATTCCTTGAGAATAATGACTATGTATGTTGTGCATATATGTGATTTAGTCTCTTCTTGTGATTCTTACATTACTTTGCATTAATTTAACTAATAACATGGTTAAAATTCTTTTTCTTTTCTTTCTTTCTTTTCTTTTTTTGTCAACTCCATTGGCATAAGAACAATAAAAAAATGTTTGTGTAATCTGAGGGTTCTAATAGTCATCAAAGATGACAACGTTTTCTTATTTTCAAGATCATCTATCCATAGACTCGGGCAATGCCCCACACGTAGTGGAAAGTCAGTGAACATTCTTGCATTGAGGGGCTTGAACTCAGGACCCCCTTCTACAGTTGGTGAGCCAGTAGTTGTTCTTAGTGATGTGTTCAGTAACACATGCTGTGCTTTGAAAATAGAAAACATTCCTTTTCCTTAAACCTGTAGAGAGTCACCTTAAGTTTAAAGACTCCTGCTCATTTATGGTAATTCTAGCGTATAGATGTATAGAACTGAGTGAGCAATCATATGTGTGTCTCCAGGAATATTTGCCTTAGTATGAGATAAGAAATAAGTCAAGGAGTACCTATTTTTCCTTCCTTCAAGAACTGTCCCTTGCCTCCCCCCCCCCCCCCATTTTAATCCTTTTCAATAGGAATTGCGCAGCCAGAGTTTATGGTTGACGTACGATTCACATAAGTTCCTCCGGAGGCTTAATCATCAAAACAATGCTTGGGAAACACTCTGGTCTTCTTTTCTATATTAAACATTTCTGTTAACAACAAATGCGGAAAGTACAAGATGTTTCCGTACTCCTTCCACATCAAAATTACCTCCCACAAGAACTAGAAAATGTGTGTCAATGTGAATTACCGTCCGTAAGGTTACTCGCCCGGCCGCTCCGGGGTCTTGCACACAAAGGGTGAGGCCCCGCCCGCCCAGGCGCTCTCTGCAGGAGTAGGGTGCTGGCGAGTGGGGCAAGGAGCAGGCTAAACTTGGGGCTCGGGATATTTGCATGCCACCGAAATTGCTGTCCTCCCCAAACGAGTCAGGGAGAGGGGCGAGGAGTGCCTGCACGAGCAGAGCAAGTGCTTACGTAGCAGCGAGATCCGCGCTGGGATAATTAGAGAGGAGTTGGGCTGAGCCGAGCCCTCTTTTAGTACCGGCAGCTGCGGCGGCATTAGCGCCTGACTCCCGCCGCCCGGGCGCGCACAGCAAGAGGCCCGCGCCCACCGCCCCGGCGGCTCTGGGTTCACAAAGGCGGCGGCCGCCCGTGTGGCCTTCTCCATCCAGACATTCTATTCTCCTTCCCTTCTCTCCTGAAGGCGAGAATGGCAGGGATGGGTGAGGATCCGGGACAGCGGTGGCCCTAGCTCTGCACCCCCCACCCCTCCTGCTGGGAGTGGCAGCCGGCTGCTCGCGGACGATGTGGCCACGGCTGCTCCCCAGTGCGTCTACGGCCGGTGTCCCCGCTACTGCCCCTCTTCTCTGCTGGATCCATCCCACCGAGAGGAGTTGACGTGGCTGTCGCCGCCGCCGCTGCCGAAGCCGCGGCTGACGGAGGCCAGGGAGTGCCGCAGAGCTTAGCGTCCGCACCTCCGGGTTTGCTGGTAGGAGCCGTCTGCTGCTGCTTCTCGCTTGCTCTGGGGTTTTATAGAAAAGGCAGAGACATTTTGATTGTATTCACCACTCTTATTCTCCACCCTCACCCCACCCCGCATGTGTGATGTACGTTCCCAGAAAGATCCCTTAGGCCTCCCGCAGCAATTCCGTTGACATAAAGGGCTAGAGGAAGGCAGAAGTTGGGGGTGGGGTTGGGGGAGCCCACACTGGTGCCAATGCCACCAAAAACCCTTCTAGTGTCTTATGAGATCACGGTGTGCCTAAGAGGGGAGGAGGGAAGGTGTGCTATCTGCAGAGTCTCCACCTAATTGGTTTAGAATAATTGTAAGTGAAATCCCACAAACGTCTTTTAAAAATAGAATCTTTAATAAGCAGAAGGAGAAATAAGCTCGTTTGCCCCTCTTTCTCTCTTTTTCTTTCCGGCAAAGATGCACTCTCCCCGCCTCAGCGCTGAAGAGCCACCTTATTATTAATCAGGATTCCCATCGTTATCCCTACCAGGAGCATCCTTCGGTAGGGACCGCAGAAGCATCACAGTGCTGGGGCTGAGATGTGCGTGGTGTTTGTTTTTCTTACATCTTGGGAGAGAAGAGGACAGTACCCAGATCAGCACCACCCGTGCTGGGTGCGATAGGGGTGTTTTGTTAGGAGAGTGAAAGAAGGAGAAGAGGCGCGCTGGGACCGCCAGAGGTCCACATCTTTTTACAGGAGAGGGAAGAGGGAAACAAAGTGGGGGCGTTGTTTTTAGGGGGTGGGGAAATAAGTTTATAGTCTACATAGAAAAGCTGTTGGAAAGCAGGAGCAACAGGGTACTTGATTGGACACCACGACAAATCATTTCCTGTAAAGAAGAGGAAGCAGGCAGCATCCAGTTCTGGAGGTCAGAGTGTAGTGGTGACAAGAACCAGGTTTGTTGCGGGACAGTCATTAAGAAGAAGGGAAGGCTTGGGAAAAAGTAGAACAATGACTCATTTACAAGCTGGGCTCTCTCCTGAGACCCTGGAGAAAGCGCGCCTGGAGCTCAACGAGAACCCAGACACACTGCACCAGGACATCCAGGAGGTGAGGGATATGGTCATCACCAGACCGGACATTGGCTTTCTGCGCACGGATGATGCCTTCATCTTACGCTTCTTGCGGGCCAGGAAGTTTCATCACTTTGAGGCCTTCCGCCTCCTGGCCCAGTACTTTGAGTACCGGCAGCAGAACCTGGATATGTTTAAAAGCTTCAAGGCCACTGACCCTGGCATCAAGCAGGCACTGAAGGATGGCTTCCCTGGGGGCCTGGCCAATCTGGACCACTACGGCAGGAAGATTCTAGTCCTTTTCGCTGCCAACTGGGATCAGAGCAGGTAAATACTAAATCCCAACTGGTACTGAGATTCCTTTACTCTCCCATTTTCCAGAATTTATCCTCAGTAGTGTCATAGCTTTACAGCTTTGATGTCTATGTTTATTTGACTGGGAAAAAAGAGAAACTGAAACTGAAAAATGAGTTTTTGGGGGTTGCCTTGTGGGGGTGTGTGTGAGAGGAGAGCTTTTGTTTTATTTTTTTTCCTTTGAAACTCTTACTTCACCAGCACCCAGTTTCTACTGCAGTTTTAAGTGCTTCCTGAACCACATTATTGTGCTGCAATCTAAGTCATTTCACTTCTAAATAAAGCTGCTCCATTTTTCACTTCCTGAATAAGTTTACTGTTCTGTGGAGAAATTATATGAGAATGGAGAGAACTTTTCCCCTTCCTTCTAAAGAAGTTCTTAAACTAGATTCATCATCGTCATCATCATTATCACCATCACCATCATCACCATCATCACCATCATCACCATCATCACTATCTCTCTCTTTAGTACTGAGATTTTATTTTTTAAGAATAGTCTGACGTTCAACCAAGATCAAGTAGTTTTATTGCTTGGGACCTTTTCTGCTTGGTGATGTATAGATGACGGAATAATACGATGTGTGTCACTTCAGTGAGAGGGAAGAGTTGTATCCTCTGTCACTGAGCATGCCAACTGAAATAAAGGCTGACTGGTGTGCTTGTTCTACACCTGCCATTAATCTAAAGAATATGTTTCCTGTCTGATGTGATTTTCATCTTTGGAAGGAGCAGAAAATGTTCAGATATGTCACTTGGTAGACTTTTGGAGCGCTCTTGCTTTTTAATGGAGGAGACAAAATAGTCTTATTTAATCTGCATTATGATAGAAAAAGGCAGAGTGACTCTTCTACTAACTTCCTCAATCAGAATTAATTATTCAGACTGAAAAATATAAGAAATTATAAAGGCTCTAGTATAAGGTAGTTTCAATTAAGTTCAAAGTTAATATATTTCATGGATCTTGAAAATGTTATCAGAACTATGAATCATAAGAAGCTGGTTGTTGAAACATTGGTGTATTTTTAGTTCTGTGAATGGTGACTTTTGATGCATCTGGTTAGTTTAAACTGTCTCTGGAAATTGTAAAAGACTTTTCAGTGACTGAGAAATGTTGTAACTCTGTAGATAGGCTTCTCAGAGTCTTGGGATCTTAAAATGTAAATTAACATTTTTGACCAGATTTTTACCCTTTAATTTTTCACATTTTGTCTGTATTTCTAGTTTGAGAAACACCCTGATTATTTTTTTTAGGTAAATATATAAAGACAAACTACTACCCAAAGAATCATGAAATTATTAAGCTAAGAAACACATAGAGAGAGTTAGCTATTGAGGGGGAATGGAGTTCCATTACTTACTTGGGTTAGTTATGTAGAGATCTCACTGTACTTTTTATCAGGTAGTCAAGTTTAAAGGACCATGAAATGTCATGCTTTGACCACATTTTCTTTAAAAAGTTGTTGTTTTTTTCATCTGAGAAGTACATTGTAGGGTCATGCAAACTAATGATTGTGTGTATCAGAATTGAAAACTTTTACTCAAGAAAGAACCTAATATCCATTTGTCAGACTGGAACTTCATTATTAAGCTACAGTGAAATGGGAGTGGTAGAAATTTTATATTTAAATATCTCAAAGTCTGCTAAAGATAACATTAGGGAGGCAGATTGCATTTAAGGAGACATGAATTTACATTAGACCGATTATTATTTATTTTTGTAAGTGAACTAATATTCATACTGATTTGCAAACCTAATTAAGATGAAAATCACTTATCGTTCTCATGTATATGGGAAGTTGATTATTGCAGATTACTAAAGCAAATATGTTTTTGTTGTCATGTTGATCTCATGCTTTCTTACAAAGGATAGATTACTAGTAATCAAAATCTAGCCCCCTGGATATCTGCAGTGGGAGGGAATTTATGAATTGGTATGTAGAACTATTTTTATTAAATCTACAGAAAATCTTAAATATTAAAATTTTGCAGATGTGAAATGAAAAATGAGAAGCTGTGTTCTGTAAAAATATCCTATCAGGATGTATAGGCTAATAATTGTAAATCTGATTTCTATGGTTGGAAATAAATAAACATAATCAAGAAGATATAGTACATCAAAGTCAAAAGATATAAAAGTTATTTAGAGCTTGTCTAAAATTCAGTTGTTTCCTCCTCCTATATTCTTAAAAAAAATAAAAGAGTCACTCCCTCTTTGTCCCTGCCTGTCTCCCATTCCGGATCTACATATACCCAATAACAAGAACTAGTGGATAAATAGGATTGTCCTCTTGCCATCCTCTGTAAACCTTTATCATTGGGATATGTGTATAAGAACTGCCCTGAAACCTGCAGGACAGCGGCCTTTCTGGCAGTACCCAGATGTCACCAGCCTTTCTCCTACCTTTGGCCTGAATCCCCTTTGTTCTTCCACTCTGAAGCCTCAAGTCTTATCTGTCTGGATGCCTACAGAAATTTCTAGCATTTTTCCTAGGTGTTTACCTCACTATTACTTCATTAATTGGTATGCCCCATGCCAAATCCTGTCACTCCTCCCCTGTTCTGTGAGTCAGATGTTCTCATCTCCCTTCTCTGATCCTGCCACCCATGTAACTTGGGTCTCTTGAGAAGACAGCTCATCTGAACACCTTATTTTTGAGTTGTCAATGAATTACCTGGCTTTCAACAACTTTAAAAAAACTAGCATTGTTTTAAAGAAGTAAAATAGCATTGTTTTAAGGAAACAATAGGTGGGAATGTCCACTACTACAGGGAAGTTCCAGATATGAGGTAGAAGATAATGCCCCACCTCCTTTATTTGGAAAATAAATTATTTCCAACTTCCCAAAGGGAAAAGGAAGATTTTAAAAATAAATTCTGCAGGACTTTGTGAAGAATTTTGAAACAATTGATCTGTATAACAAAAAAAACTAAGCCTAATGTTATTATCTTTATAACAGCACCCGAATTAGAGTTAATCCTCAATAAATATTTGTTGAGTTTAATTGAGTTATGCATTTAAAAAAATAATTCTAAGCAGGAAGTCATCTGATATATTCTTTCTCCTATATTAAACTTGTAGGAAAGCTTTTTGTCCTCCTCAGGAGACCGGAAATAGTAAATGTGTGTGAGATGGTGACTATAAATAAAACAGTGTCTCTACTGCAATGTAATGCAGGTCAGTTTCAGGTTATTGAATTGGACCATTTCCAAAGCTTTTACAAGACACATGGAATCTTCAGGAAGACAAGGTAAAATAATATTTACAGTGTACCTACCTTCTAATAAATCTGAAAAAATTGAAATACTGAAATGTCAAAATGAATTTCAGTGTGTTCTGTGGTTATTTTTAAAAAAGCATAGAACAGGCTCAGATGACTTATTATATTTATTGAGCAGGCTATCCTTGGGAAAAAAAATCATAGAATTATTTTATCCTCTTTCTTTCAGTCTAACATAATTTCTGCAAAAAACAAAAATAAATTCCACAAAATAAAAAATAAAAAAATTGGAATGTTTCAGCGCATCCCTCGGATGTAGTAGCCCGCTGTGCGTTCATTACATGCTGTATTTCTTTCATCAGTGATAGTGCCCTGCTTAGGACTCAGCAGATTCCTTCAAATTTCCAACTAATTTCAACAACAGAATGTGAGGATAATGTCCCATGAAGCTAGAAGAGATTATACTACCTTAAGTAAAGGAAGTTTGGAATAAAAATAGATCATGGACTAGACCCTAGGCATGAAAGCAGGTATCTGAGAAATAAAAATTTACTGGTGTATAATTATGGGGAATATTCATGAGTAAATTGCATCACTTGAACTATAACGTTGACATCTATTCTGACAATTGCCTGTAATTTTTCAGTTAACCTGCAAGTAGTATTTTATCTCATTAAACGTGTAAAGTAGTTCTCTAGATTTCAGTATTGTAAAGAACCATTTATCAGGAATCTGGTTAAGAACTGTTAAAAAACAATTAAATGCAGCTAAACTGAAATGATTCTTAATACAGTGGCAATTCAGAAGCACTGACTGTCTTGCAACACTCTTTGGCTTGTCATAATGGACATTGACTATCGCTTAGAATATTGAAGCTCTGAAAGGGATAGAGGCTGACTGGTCAGGCATTGCTATGATCCTGAAGCTTAACCCAGAATTTGCTAAAACAACCATTATTGTCACTTTGTTTATTTTGTGTCACTTTTTCATAAAAATGAAAATATCATACAATGGTCAACCATTTGCAGCTTCATTATGCTCCCATTTATTAAAATAATGCGACCAATCTCCAAACTGAAAGAAGGTTTATGATAATGATAGATTAAAATTTTCAAAATAACCATAGACTATACAGATTTGCTGTAATCTCAGCCACAAACATGGGGAGATATACTAAAATAAAATAAAGTAAAATAAAATAAAATATAAAATAAAAATGACTAGGAATAGATTAAAACAGTCAAGCACAATTAACTAAATAATTAGGGAGAAACACTCTGACTTGGTAATCTTAAAAACAAAAACCAACCAATCAAAAAAAGGTATACATTTTTTTCGCCTGAGTTTTCAAGACTTCTTGGCTCAGTTTATCAAAATATTTAAATATTTCTCAACTTATTATTTCATGGTGGTATATATCGTGAAGAGTCAGGAATTTTTACCTTTAAAATCCTGGAGGCATTGTTGTGCTGTGTCATGGGCAGATTTTGATATTAGGTCAAAACTAGAAATTGCAGTTGTGGACTCCATGGGGTTTCTGTCCCAACAGAGCTTCCTTATTGCTTTTTTTTATACTGATGCTCTTTTAACAAATATTCTGGAAACTATGGCTTATTGCAAACTATACCCTTGGTTCATACCATGCAAAATGGGAGAGGGAAAAAAAAATGTCCTGAGAAACATTAGTTGCTTCAAATTGGAAGAAATCTCTGAGAAAAATAGGACAGTCTCTAAAAACTGGGGCAATTCTGAAGTAATTAGTGAAGTAATTCTGAAACAACAACAAAGACCAAGAGTGCTAACTTTCAGTAGGACTGATTGGGTCCAAACCAGGTTATTTTCATGTTTCAAATATGCAACTTTCAACAAACTTGAAGAGGAGAATAGAATTTGAGGTTAATACAGCATACTGAAAGAATACCTCAAAAGAAATATTTAAATATGTTTTAAAACATGAGTCAAGTTAGTAAATTAATAAATCATCCTTAGTAAATTAATATATGTCTACTACTCTGGTAGAATTATTGAGCTCTTTTATGTCACTGAGGGCAGGTACGTGCATTTTGTTAACATAGTAAGAGCACTATTGACATGAGGGAAAGAATGTCCCTGCATGTGGGGTCCTTATAACAGCAAATAAACTGAGTGAATAGTCCTCATATCAATTCAATTTTTGAAAAAAAGCACACTTTAGTCAAGCATTTGCTACATACATAGAAATTTAGAAAGTGCTAGGAGACAATAAAGACACAAATAACACGTTCTTTGTACCATCAGGGGACATATAACCTCTCTGGGAAGAAAAAAAACTTGAAAAGTTAAGTACCAGAAAGGTAGTGAATGCTTAGTGAAGGTACCCTTTGCCATTGCTGGAAGTTCAGGGTTGAGGGGCAGCTGGGGCTACTCAGTGCTGTGCAGAGAGAACAGCCTACTGTTCTTTTATTATTTCATTTTAATTAATTAATTAACTCATTCATTTTAGAATACCCTCATAGCATGTGTCAGGCACTCTTCTAAGCACTTAACAAACATTAATTCATGAAATCCTCGTTACAATCATACGAGGTATGTCCTGTTAATATCCACATTTTGCAGATGAGAAAACTGAGGCACAGAGCAGTTAAGTATTTCACCCATTACTAGTGAATTGGTCAAACTATTTTTGTGTGTATAGACAGCAACATAAATCCGGAAAAAAAATACAATTAAAAATAATTATATCAAAAAGTAAGCTCTGATCATTAAAACATAACATATAGTTTAGAAAACCTTCATTAAACATCAGAATATAGACAATTATGCACAGAAAGTTAAGTTGATAGAATCAACCTTTTGAAGCAAAGACTGGACTAAGTGGCACTTGCTTAGAATATTTTTCTCTGAAAAGAAGAGTTGACTTTCTGATGTATTTGTTTTTCCAGCACAATTTTGTTTTGTTTTATTTTGTTTTGGTGGCAGTAGGTACACAGTTTTTAAATTTTTTTCAAAGACAGACATTTTTCCTCTAGACATTTTATTCCCAATGATTCTCTTGTTTTCACTCACCTATATTCCCATAGCAGTGAAGTTAAAGCAAGGCTCAGACAAATAATCTGTGCTTAGTGATATAAACCAGACACATGAATATTTCAGAATTTTATTTTCTCCAGGGTTTGTAGACTTATCCTTTTCCCAACCCAACTCTTCTGTTTGTCTGTTGCTCTTTCTCCACGAAAGCCCCATGCTAAGGCCAGGCTGGAATGTGCCCTGGTACCTGGCACAGAACCATGCTGGTATCGACTTCCTGATCTAGCTTCTGACACACATTATGCCACTGAGACATGAAAAAGCAGAACAGCTATTCATCAAACTCTGTTCTAGGTATGAGACACCATAGGGAGTAGAGAGAACTATGGTGTCAGAAAGACCTGGTTTCTCATCTAGGCTCCTGTTTTACTCCCATGGTGATTCTGGCAAATTGTTTAAATTCTGTGAGACCTCGTATCTTCATCTCTAAAATTCTCTGAGACCTCATCTGTGTCCTCATCTTCAAGATAATAGGAACAAAGCCAGCACTGAAACTTGGGGTTTGTTTTCAGACTAAGATAATGCATTGGAAATTCCTTTGGAAATGTTAAATGATAGCACAAGTCGGAGTATTATTATTATTACCCCTCAGTAATATAAAACACATAGATGGGATCATCAACTCTAGCACTAATGATACCTCGAGACATTAACAAGGGTAATTCTTCTGTGTCTCTCCCATAGAACCTTTCTAACAGGAAGTGCTTCAGACCTGGCTTAATGAAAACCGAGCTGCGGGCGCAGCCTTAATGAAGAATTTAATAATGGCTGATTGATTTAGTAACAAAGGGAAATTGCTTGGTGTTGTGCTACTCAATGTGATGCCAAGATACCAGTTTTTCCCTGTCAGACTGAAAGAAAGGATTGGAGAGTAGGAAGGAAATAACCTGCCTGTGATTTAGGTTGCTCTTTGCACTGATTGTAAGCTGTGGATACAACTCTTTGCACTGATTGTAAGCTGAGGCTACAACTCTGTGAAACCCAGAGAGAAACATAGGCCACATAGCCCCCAAAAACCTTGCATGGCCAGAAGTAGCAGTAAAAGCTTCCCTGCTCTTCATTGCACAGGCACTAGTAAGTAAGAGAATTGAATGTCAAAGTCTTCTCCATCTAGTTTTGACATATTATAGCAGTTTTGATCTCTTTCAACAGCAATGGTTTACATAGGCTGGTGTCTCAGTTGTAAAATATTTTACTGGTGTCCTTACTTCCTCATACTATGTGCTGGCATCATCCTTTCCAAGTCAATTTCAGATTCAGGTTTCAGTTAATGCTATTTTGGGAAGCACAACCAAGAGTCAAGAGCTGCATTGGTTTGTTGTTTATGGCTTTCTTCCAACACATAAGGGGAGAATAGATGGTGGAGTGCCTATGATTGGGGTGAAAACCCCAAACATGAACATGTGGAATACTTATTGTGCTGACAATTGATAAATTGTAAGAATTAAAAATAATTTCAAAGAGAAGAATGATGGTGGGATTCCTGAAGAGAGAAAATTCATAAAGTGCTCCATTTCTTTGGAAGATATTTTACAGACTTTGGCAAGTTCTCGTTTAGTAATGTTCTGCTTCGGATTAGCCTGCTGAGCTGCTAATGGTAGTGATGTGACATGTTTGACAACAGGGCTGCAGTGTCAAGAGTGGTGGTGACCTGTCCTATGAATGCAATTAGCTAGGGCGTTTTTATGTTTCTTTTCTTAAACTTATACATCGATAGGATTTATGTATGTAAAGATCATTTGATTCTCTTTTTGGAGCAAGATATTAGAATTTAGAACTAGGTTAGATTTACTCTTGAAAACTTTGCAAACCTGCTTTTCTTCGTTGCTGATCCTGAGATTTGCCTTATTTCAGTTTCTTTGGAATGACAATGTGTACATAAATTTGTCTCTTGATTTTGACACAGTTTTGTAAAACCATACTTAAAGTGTGTTACTTAAAACAATTTGCCTCGTGTTTTCAGCCTGACCTGGTGCCATGATTTATTCTTGCTACACACAATGCACCATCCTTCCAAAGCTGATTTCAGATTCAAGTTTTACTTAATCCTATCTTAGTAGTAATACTATTTGGTATTCTTATAGGTAACAAGAAGGATCATGAGGGAAAAGTTCTGAATTGGACTTTTCTAATTTTTAGTTTTCTTTATCATGATATTTTAATAAACTTCGGAAATTAAAAACAAGTATTTTTTAAGAGGAAGGTCTACATTTTAACCAGAAATATAGCTTGCTCGAACTTTCCAGTTTGTATAGGTTTATAAGCTTTTGGTCATAACACTGTGTTAAGCTATTATATTTAAAAAGGAGATAGGCCAGCAGTACATATTTCACTGATTTGAAGACAAACAAGTAATAGAGTTCTACAAAAGTTTTATTTTCTTGTGTATTCAGGAAGTATTTTGGGTTGTCATGTCCTTAGGATTGTAAACAGCCTGTATACTATCCAGAGATTTAAAAATAATCCCTTGATCTTGCCTTTTATAATAGTAATATGCTATCTAAAGATCATCATTCAGGTTTCAAGTAAAAGATAAAAACAAATATTCTTCAGTTCTGATGATACCCTGCCCTGTACACTATATCTGTGGTTAACATTACAAAAAAAAATACACTGTGTGTATTCCAATCAGCCAACATGTATTACATCTGTTGTACACCTAGCATTGTGCGAAAGCTTTCCCCTGGATCATGCCTTTGACTTCCTTCCTGCCCCCATCGCCCACCCCCCACCACTGCCAGTGAGATGAGCACAGGTGCCTCCACTTTCTCAGCTAAGGGAACTGAGCCTTAGAATTATAAATCAATGACATGCCCAGGGCCACATAGCAAATGAGGGGTAGAGAAGACACCATACCCTATGCTTGGTTAATGCTGGTCCAAGAGAGATCCTATTCCAGCAGAGAAGGAAATGAGGCTCAGAGAATGTGAGAAGTCACCTGAAGTATCACTGATAATTTATTCCTTCCTTTCTGAACTTCTATGTTTTTTCCATTAGCCTCCAACTGTTTCTGGAAGTAAAAACATTATTACTATTCTCTCTTATGTATTCACTGTCTCATACTGTCTTCCTGGTGAGGCCGTCACTTCCACGAAATGCCAGTAATTTCTATTCCCAATCCACCACCCTCACTCCCCAACTCTTCCTGAGTTCAAGATTTCTTTCTCAAGCTTTTCCTGGACATCTCTACCTGAATGTCTGAGGAGAAAACAACTTGAAATGTGGTGTGCTCAAAAATTGAAATGGTTGACCTACTCCATACATTTGCCGATTCCTTTTAAAATGCTGAAATTCCCTTAGAATAATTATCTCATTTTTCTCTCAACTCTGACTGTGTTACTTCCTTCGCTTCCCTGAATTTAGGATGTGTATGCTTTTGATTCCAGAATTTTCAACCTGGAGCTCTTCCTTAGTTTAGGATCTACTTTTTTTTAGATGTTTAGTTGATACTAATTGGTTGTACTACATGTTTCCCAAGTCCAACAGGTCCTATCCCAAACTGCATTCCCAGCCACCCCCAAATGTATCCTCTTTTTTGCATTATTGATTTAGATTACAGATGTTACCATTTATTCAGGCTCTGAAGCTAGCATCTGTGTCATCCTTTGTTTTTCCCTCAATCTTAGTCCCTACATCTAATTGTCAAATTTTAACAAGTTTACTTCTGAAATATTTCTAAAATTTGGCTTCTTGTCGCCATTCTTACCTCCACTGCCTTTGTCAAGGCAGTGTCTTAATCTACTGTTAATGTTGCTGCACTCTAGTCCATTTTACAAGAATATAAGGAGCATTTATTGGATTTCTACAATGTGCCAGGTGCTGTGTTAAGGTGTAAGACAGAAAAGATAAACACTTGACCCATAAATTCCGATGGCCTGTGTTAAATAGACAGGTGATTTTCCCTTTTGCTCTCATTGATCTTCCTTTCTTTTTCTCTGTACACCTTCCCTTCTTTCTTTTCTTTCATCTTTATGATACAAACTCAATACAAGTAATTAAAATCTGTTGGCACTTTTAACCATAGCTGTTCACATATCTACTGTTTTTGTTTCTAGAAGAGCCTCCTCAAATCTCATTCTCAAATATGTGGATATGAACTTCCGGTATTGCTGAGAACATTCTTGAGTTATTTAAAAGTACCATGCTTAATTTTTAGGAGTTTTTAGTGCGCTAAACCTTTCTATAGTTTCTACAAAAGTGGTTGTCAGATTTAACGCTGTGCTTTTCTGTTGCTGTTAGGTACACACTGGTGGATATTTTGCGTGCAATCTTACTGTCGTTAGAAGCCATGATTGAAGATCCTGAGCTTCAAGTGAATGGGTTTGTTTTGATCATAGACTGGAGTAACTTCACCTTCAAGCAGGCCTCTAAACTTACACCCAGCATGCTGCGATTGGCTATTGAAGGCCTTCAGGTAAAGGTTTACAAATTACCCACTTTCTTGGTCTCCTATGTGTGTGTGTGTTAGAACACCTAATGTGTTAGGATAGTAAAATGTCTTACTTAAAGAATAAAAACAATTTTTTTTTTGCATAGTGTTCAAGCACAAACGTTCAAACACTAATGGGGCAAAAGATTTTGGATGAAACGCTGAAGAATGTGCCCCTTTCCACAGAGGAGAGATACTTGACATATCTCTCACTGAGCCTAAACATAAATATGGATGATAATCTGAGATGGTTTATCTTGATAATTAGAACAAGCAACATCTTTTGGATTTTAATTGTTAGCACTAAAGGTAGACAAGGCCTATAGCTGCCTGAAGGACTGGAGATCTCATGTTATTTCTAAAAATTAAAAAAAACCACTTTAAGGATAGACTCAGTGACTTGCTACTTGCCAACTTACATACCATATGGAGATGTTTAGTAGTAATGTGAGAAGTTATTGCAGGAGAAAAAACTGACAATTCAGACATGTTTGGGAGCTTCTCCATTAGCCATGGCCACTATCAGAACTTCTTTGAATGCTATAGTCAGATTTAACTACTGTACTTGTGTTAGAGAAAAAAATGGTGCCCCCACCCTGCAGGGACCTGTACTGGCTGGACACAAGGAACTATCTTATCTCTATTCCCCATAAATGTCTCAATCTCCTTTACTTTCTCCCAGGACCCAGACTGAATAAGCAGGGTTGATTCTTCCTGGCTGCCAGTTAGGAAGTCACTTAAAGGAGATTTTCCTGCCAATAAATTTGACATGTTCTTTACCTTTAAACTCAGTGTTTTCTCTAGTTCAAATTGATTTTTTAAAACGCTCTATATCTATGTCTATATCTGTATCTCTGTCTATATCTGTATATCTAAAAACAATGGTTATTTTGAATAGGATTACAAAATGTGCTAAAAACATTCCATTGTAACATGCATGATTTCATATTTAGTTTTAGATTGAAGTTACATTTTCTGACTTATCTAATTAAGTCTTTTTTTTTTTTGCATTTGTTATGTGAGTAATATTATTGTGTATTGATATGTTTCATTCAGAGAATGAATAAACTTATATTTGAGATTGACATAAGACCATAAAATGTTTGAATTAAACCTGTATTCACAATTTTAGGTCACTGAACACAACTATCACCATCAGCAAGACAACCAACACACCACAATAATAAACACCTTCAATTGACCCAGCCAGGGAAATTAAGAGATGAGGACATTTTTAATAACTCAGTGATGATTTATATCATGTCATACTTCTGCTATAATATGTTACTTTTATTTAGGCAAACATAAGAAATATTCTAGGAAGTCAAACCAAAAATAAGCAAGGCTACCAATGGGCCTAGTGCCAGAGAGGAACCTTAATGGTGTGTATTATTAATGGGATGTAACTGTGTTTTGAAGAAGCCTCATCTCTTCCTCTTGGAATGACTGCATAACCTCTCTATGTGTACACACCAGACCCTTTTTCCTGAAACAAGGAGTATTTTGAGTGACTCGACTAGAGATAGCACCTGATATCTTGAATAAAGACACATAGACCATTGCTAGAAGATCCACCCATGATCATAGCACAAGGCCAATAGAAAGACAGTGTGGAAGGGCAGAAATACAATGGGCTTTAAAGGCAGACAGAGCTGGGTTTGGATGACAACCCTATCATATATCAAATACTTGGCAAATTCCTGTGCTTGTTTAAATCTGTCTATTCATTTATACCTATTTTAAAGTATTATATTAGAAATGATACATCTTGCACCTAGCAGGTGATATCAATGCTGAGAGTAATTGATGTGTATGAGCTCATTTTTCAGGTGGTGTATTTCTCTGCATGTGTGCTGGTTTTCTCATTATTTAGTGACTACCGAGACTGTGAATAGCTCTTAATTTAGTGACTGCCTACCTAGTTGATTGATTTTGGGAATCTGAATAATGTACTCGTATTGTGCTTTTAGTGCTCAGATTATAGATACACAGATTGCATTCTTTAAAAATCACTTCACTGCGTGGTTAAACAGCATCTAGATATTTTCATGTTAGATGTCAGTAAAATGTTCTTTCATGTTGGAAGTCAAGCAAAAATTGAGATCATTTCACCTGGTAAAAATTACTCTTTGTTTCTTTTGGGAGAAGCTCCAGGTACAGTTGGAAAAGTGGTAATTGTGGAGATATCCTTGACCTTGAGGGTTGAGCAAGAGTTTGCCAAGTGGACAAGAACAGGAAGAGCATTTTGGGCAGGGGAACTTTGGGGAGGTGCTTTGAACAAACATACAGCTTTAAGAGGTTGAAAGTATGTGATAAATCTGTTTTGATAGGTTAGAGTGAGACATGAATTGAGATGAATGACCAGAGATTACCCAGGAAAAGCAGGCTGAGCCCTGGCTTGATGGGATGAAGGCCAGCATGCTACTACTTTTGTGGTGTGGCCTATGTTCTCCAGGCATGGGGGAGTTTCGGGCAGGAAAGTGACCTGGTCACTCCTCTGCTTTGGGAAGATCTCTCAGGGAAAAGAATGGATTTGGATCAAAGGAGGGAGGGGTTAGAGCTAGAGAACCCCAAAGCTACCTTGTAGATGATTGTATTGATCCCATTTTGTAGGACAGGAAGTAAAACTTTAGGGAGTTTGAAACCCCAATTTTCTTCACCTCTGTCCAGTGTTGAGTCCAGATTGGCTGACTCCAAACACCAATGTCTTTCCTGAATCTGTTGCTTCTATTGTTTCCACAGCTGTGACTAAGAAATAGTGAGTAGGCTCCTTTTAGGGTGACTTCCCTCCCTTATGCCAAATCCTCACATTTTAATACAGGTGAAATTTGTTTATTGGGGTAAACAAAACAAAGCTAAGTAAAGAAGTCACAAATGGCGGGCTTGTGGCCTTGTTCTTTTTTTTGACACCGATTGGCACAATCATTTTCTTCTTCACTGCCAGACGCCCAGTTCCCTGTGACTGAGGTCAAGGGAAAAGTGCTTTTACGATAGCTGGAGAGAACTTATATCAATACAACCCCAAATTTGTAAGCCACTCGTTGGTTTGAGGCAATCCTGTGTGCTTTCTCTGTGTGTGGAATATTCAAACTTTTTTGTTGTTGTTTGTTTTGTTTTAATGAAAAGCATCAAACATTTTTACCAATACAATGTAGTACTTAGATAGATAAGAGGCAACATCAGATATTTTTGTAGAAATAAAGTATTCAGGTTTCATTGGAAAGGAAAAAAAAGAGAAAATTGTTCTTTTACCTACAAGAAGTTAATTGATTAGTGTAGTTATAGTAACAGGAAGCATCTTAGAAAATCAATACTGGATTAAGTGGATGTGATTTGTAGACTCTAAGATATCTGCTTGGGAAGTCAACTAAAACATGAAATGTTTGGAAATACCTGGAACAGCTTAGATTGAATTTATAGTGAAGTGATGTGGTTTTAATATTTTTTCGTTGTAGTTGCTATATTTTTATTTTTATCTTGTAATATATTACTGTTTTTAAAACCTCTTTAATAATGAAAAGCTCAAACTCTCTAGGAACCCAGAATCTCTTGTGAATTAAGAAAGAAAAAATAATCCTCACTCTGCCTGTGTTGTTCTTTGCCCTTTGGATATATTTATCTGTTATTCCCCCTAGCTCTGTCCTGCCATGTGTGTGCTTTTGCTTTCACAATTTCACAGGAATCCCCAAACTCCATCTGCTGAAAAGTACATAATGTAGTCAAGATGTGGCTCTGTTGGCAAGGGGTTTGGCTGTAACAAAGAATTGAATAGCTCTTTGAATTGCTACATTAAGACTCAGATGTAGGGCCATCCCAAAGTGCCTAAATCAGTGCCAGATATTGTGAGAGCCCTTAATAACCAAGGCTTGTGAAAGAATAAAGAATGTGTAATTAATTCACTACTTAATGCTGGCCCTTTCTTTTGACTCAAGGGTCCAGTGTTCTGAACAGCACCCGGTCTGCTGAAGCTCTGGTCACTCATGTGGAAGGCAGAAAGTGCTGCTGCTATAAATCCTGGCTCTGACTATTTGGAAGCTCAGTCTTACCTAGGGGTTTTTGCCAAACACAGAGAACATGCTAATGACTTGGAACATCACTGTCCAAGGCTAGCGGGTGAGAAGCTCCATTAACGTGTCTAGCTTTAGCTTATTGAGTCCTCCAAATCCTACCCACAATTTCTAGCAGCTCTGAAATTGCACGTGTGTGTGTGTGTGTAGGATGGTTTAGGGAGAATATTAAAAAGGAATTCTGTGAGATATTGAGTAAATTAGGGATTCAGAATAAAACAATAGCACTCTGTTGTTGCTGTGCAACAGTGATCTTTACAATGGTCCTTAGCCTGCCAATACTTTCCAGGCTTCTAATGCTCAGCACAATACATACTAGAAACCTTTTGCATATAAGCTACCCAGTAAACTTAAGGCAGCGTTATGGTACATTGATGGGAGGGGACTGAAACAATGCCTATCTTTTTGAAAATGAACACAGAGGCTCATGAACCTTATTCATTCATACAGCCTGGAGTCGGGAGCATTTATTTCCATGTTTTGTATATGCAGACAGAACCATACTGAAAAACAGTGACAAGGGCGGCATGTAAAAAACGTGACATTTTGTTCATCACATGCATAGCTGTCTGAGCTAAGTGTGCTACCTTTCAGTTGTTACTTAACCTAAGACAAAATGAGTGAAAACTTGAAAGTTGCTTTTTTTCATAGTGTGAAAATGTGGTGGTTTGGCTGAGAGGTTTAGTACCCAGAACTAGGGCATTGGAAGTCTTTTTAAAAGCTGACAATAGGCATGCAAAAGCTATATATAATATTTAGTTCAACAAGCAGGCTAAAGATATATAACCTTTACACATACATGTACATATATACATATACAGAGGGAGCCAAAAAAATGTATACACATTTTAAGAAAGGAAAAAACTGTTAAAATTGTAATACTCAATATATACCAATAAAAAAAAGGTGAATGTAAGTCACGTTTGACTTCTGCAATTATAAGAGATGCTCAAAGTGGTTACCATCAGCATCCAGACACTTTTGATTACAGCGAACTACTGCTTGAGAAACATTGACCAAAGTGTCCACTTGTATACATTTTTGGCACCCCAGTATATGTGTACATATCAGTGTTTTTCTTGTATTAAATTGCTGTTTATTTCTTTTGAATAGCAGCTAATCTGTTTAAAATGTCTAGTTATAGAAAGTTGGTGTCAACCATGAGAAAATTGAAGAGAAGAATGTTCTAGAGTTATTAACATATACTTACAAGACAGTGTCAGTAATTAGCAATGAAATTTAATAACTGTATACTTTCAACTACTGAAAAAGAGACTGGTTATCATTTAGCTTCCAATAGCCCAATAATTGAAGCAACAAAAGGGAAAGAAGTGAATAACAATCTTTTGGTCTGAGTCATTGAGATAATGATAAATGGATAGAAAGTAATTATCTATAATAAAAAACTGAATGAATAATATGAGCTAATCTGCATTTAATTGTATTGGCTATGTTGAGACATGTCCTTAACTAGAGGGAAAAAAAAAGAGATGAGTAACTGCAAGTTCCCTTTTACTCTTTTTAGTAGCAACTTAAATACATCTTGACATACTGTTCTATCCCAGAGGAACATCATTTTTCACTCTCTTCAAATCAAAACTGCTAAATGTGAACATCTACTTATACTTTAAAAAAATTAGTATAGATGTAATGAAATACTATTCATTCGAATAGTGTATAATGGAATACTATTCAATGGAAATCCTGCCTTTTGCAACAATATGGATGAACCTGGAAGACATTATGCTAGGTGAAATAAGCCAGGCACAGAAGACAAATAATGCATGATCTCAATTAAACGTGGAATATAAAAAATTGAACTCATGGTAACAGGTGTAGAATGGTGGGGAAAATGGGGAGATGCTTGTCAAAGGGTACAAACTTTCAGTTAGAAGATGAATAAGTTCTGGAGACCTAATATACAGCATGGTGAATATAGTTAATAATAATGTATTGTATACTTGAAATTTGCCAAGAGAGTAGATCTTAAGTGTTTGTATCACATCACATAAAGCTAATTATATGAGGTGATAAATATGTTAATTAGCTTGAGTGTGGCAATTATATTGCAATGTACATGCATAGCAAAATGTCATGCTATACACCTTAAGTATATACAATTTCTATTTGTCAATCAGACCTGAAAAAAGCCAGAAAAAAAAATTACTTTAGGATCCTACTGCCATCAGATTTTCCTATAGATGTTGATAAAGTTGACATGTCTGTCTTACAAATGTTTAGTCATTTCACCTTCATAAATTTAACCTCATGGGCATCTAAACCAAAATCTTTTGAAATCTCAAATTGAGGTGTCATTTTTGGTTTCTTAAAATTTAAAGTTCTGGTACTATATTCCCAGAACCTTGGAGGTGAGTGATTCTTCTGTCTCATCTCTTGTTATATTCTCTTAAATTTTATCTGAAAACTAGAATACTCCTTTATTATAATTATTCCGAAGGTCTGTTTTTAATGGATTTAATTTCCTTCATATTTGCAATTAGAGAAGCCACAGTAAACTCATAAGAGGAATGCCTCCTTGAATTTATCCTGGGATATTATTTGATGCAGTTAATAACTGTTTCTATGGTTTAAAGTCAACTGAATTTTGAAAGGCTGCAATCAGTTAGAATTTTAAGATGTGGGTGAGTGTGGGGTAGTTATATAAGGTATGATAGCTGCTGCAACAAACCAAAATGTGTACATTGGCTCAGCCATCTGGCTGCAAAGTCCAGTCAGGTGCTTTTGATCAATGTATGGTGATTCTCCTAGTGAGTCAGTGACCCACCTTCCTTCCACCTCATGGCCTTGCCATTTTCTTTGTGTGGCTTCCAAGGTCCTTTTGCTCAATTCCGTTCCGTTTCCCTTTAAGGTGATAAAGCATGGAGGATCACATATATTTCTATGGGCCAGAACTGAAAACAGAGTATACTGCTTCCTTTTTAATTATATTGGCTAGAAAAATCATTTGAGCAAACACTCATAACTACAGAGTATATGAAGAAATGTAGTCTAACTGTGATCTTAGGAAGGAGGGGGATGGTGTATATCTTGTGCTGTCTTTCACAATGCTGATTCCTTAAATATTAGGTTGGTGCAAAAGTAATTGCGGTTTAAAAGTTTAGAAATAATTGCAAGAACTGCAATTACTTTTGCACCAACCTAATAACAGTGATGAGTCTTCAACCATCTCTACATACCATGTTTGCATATGTTCTCTAAAAGGAAGAGGTGATAATTAGTGTTTCAAGGAAGTTTAATTCCTATATACACTCACAAAGCAATAAATCTCTCTTTCCTGCAATTCATTGTATGTACTGACTGCAATCTCTATAACTGATGAGTTTTGCCTAGATAGGGGGCTGACAGTTCTATGTAGCTAGGTCACTGTAACTATATTCCTATAACTAAGGTAACACAGCTGTGATTCAATCAGTTCAACTCTCCTAGGATGAGTATTTCCAACCATCCTGAATTTAAAAGGAGAAAAAGGTAAATCATTCCTCTACAGTCTTATCACTCTGTCCAAGAAAACTATAGTGATGCTTTTGTAGCTTTTCCTTGAAGGTAGACATCCTCTGAATTTGAAATTTAATTTTCATAAAATGACAGTACATGTTTTTTGTTTGTTTGCTTGTTTGTTTGTTTTTTTGTATGAGATGACCTATGTGGAGAAACTCCCAGAAAAGAATATTAGATGCTAACACACAGAAAGGATGTCACTCATAACTCTTGTTGCATGGACTTAGAGAATGGAACCACTGTCAAACTTTAGGATGTAGAGTCCACCAGCATTCATTCTTTTGTCGATATTTATCAAGTGGTTTAAAGACCAGTTGTAGTTATACTTATTGTTTAGTCCTATCATGAAAATAAAAAGTCAATATAATTTTAGTCAGTACAGAAATTAATAAATAAATAAATAAATTAAAAGTTACATTATTAGGACTTAGTTTTTCAATCATATTATATACTGTAAAGAATCTACTTTCCTTTTGAAGGTATTCTAGGAGCTCTTTATTTCATGTTATGATTTTTATCTCTTGTTTTTTAGGTCGATATTAGTTCTATATTAGGTTTACGTTTAGGTCTATATTAGACCTGTCATCCTAGAACATTTTTAAATTTCACTCTTGTATTATATTAGCTGCTTCTTGGATGTTATTTCCTTAAATCCTTGAATCCTTTTCTCTTTTCATATTTTTTTTATTCACCTGAAAAGTACCGGAGAGGTAAAATTGTAGGGAGTATTTGCATTCTTTAAAATACGTTTATTCTGCTTTCACATTGATTGATAGTTTTTCTAGATATAGAAATATGGATTCAAAATAAGTTTCCCTTAGTACTTTAAAATCATTAATTCATAGATGTTAGGCATCCATTATTTCTGATAAGAAGCTTCATTTCAAATTTCTGTTACTTTGTAGGTACCTGTACTTTATATGTAAAAGATGTTAAGTTCTTTCTTTGTCTTTGGTGTTTACAAGCATGCATCTCAGAGCAGATCTTTTTATGTGTCCACCAGACCTTAATGTGTCCTTCAGTTAGTAAAAGAAACATTTTTATTATTCTTTCCTTTCAATTTTTCTCTGATCCCTTTTATTGTACTCCTATAACATGGTATTCGTATCTGTGATCTTCTCTGTGTATCATAAAGTTTCATGACCACATCTATTTTTTATTAAGCTTTTCTTTCTCATTTTCAGATCATTGTAGATTCATGTGCAGTTGTAACAAATAGAACACAGAGATCTTATATGTTCCCCTTAATGGTAACATCTTGCAAAAATATTACACAATCTCACAACTAGGATATTAACATTGATGAAACAGGAATGAAAGTCCTGGCTGCTCACTCACTGGTGGGTGACACTGCACTGCTGGAGGGTGGGGCCCCTCATTACAACTTGGTGAAGGTGCAACTCTAGGCTCACTTCTTCCTCTTTGCTGGTGTGGGTGGGAGTGAGGTCACATTTTTTTTTTCCTGTGGTATTTGGTTGTAGTAGAGTAGTTATGGCCTAAAAATCTGTACGTTAGTATACTCATTTTCTGGTCCTTTGTCCACTGAAAGCAGCTATTATAAGGTTTTTTTTGTTTGTTTGTTTTGTTTTCTTTCTGCTGATTGGGGTTTCCAGTTACCAGTTTCCTGAGTTTTAAATCTGGGCTATATGTGGCAAAATCAAACTCAAGCAATTTACCATCATGTCATTCTTTGGGTCCCAATATCCCTACTTGGTCTGCCTTCCTCCATTCATCCTTGATAGTCTTCTCATGTTTGTTTTATACGTAATGCCCATGTTTTTTAGTTATACTGAATGGGAAGAATAGAAAAAGTATGACTATCTCATCTTGCTGGAAGTAGAAGTCAGAACTGCATGTATTTTTATCTTCCAAAATTTTATCAAATGTCTGATTTAATAATGTAACTCTGCCTCATTTAGTTTTCAATGCTGTTGTAAATTTATTATAGTTTGTACTGTTTACTATCACTTAAATTTGTGGATGGAGGTGAGTAAATTGTACTTATTCAGTTTGCCATATTGATTTGGAAACTCCTTAACACCTTAAAGCCAGTCATTATCTAGTATATGATCACAGGATGATAGAAATGAAGTCATAAGCCACCATTTACCTTACATGAGGCTCTGGGAGAGAAATTATTTTGCTCCTATATGGTAGTAGTTTTTGTTGTTGTTATTATTATGCTGTTTAAATCCTTAGAGATATTTTTCTGGAGTGAAATATGGAAATTTTTTGTTTCCAGAAATAAAAATTCTAAGGAATAAACTCATAATTCTTTGCAAATCAGTATAAGCAGACCTAACCTAAGACTATAAAGCTTAGAACACCAGGTTTATTTGCAAATGGGTAGTCATTCAGTCAACTTTGTCATCTGGTTTCAAAAGAAAACTTCAAAGAGATACTTCTGGTCAGCCCATTATCTCTTCTAAAATGGCTAAGAAGATTATATTTTATTCCATGCAGGACAATAATCGGTTGCTACATCTGGGAGACAAACTACATTTAGTGGTAACTGAAGCCTGCTGTTTCAGCATAGGGTAGATGATCAGCGTCATAGTGGGTTATTGCTATAAGCTGAACTTAGAGATGTAATTTAGTAAGTGAAAGGAGAGTGGAAACACTCTGCTGCAAATCATAAGAGAGTTTTTTTTTTCGTTTGTTTATTTGTTTTCAGTTTCATAAGTATTTAGAACTGGAAAAGACCTTAACTCAAAGAATAGCTAACATGACTCCAATGCTGCATAGAAACCATTAAAGGAGACTTAGGCTGAATTGAGCAGCACCATGGAGAGCTCCCAGAAATGCCTTTGCTTTGGTTTGTATTTTCTCCTTTGCAGTTCTGGTTTTCTTTAGACATCGCTGCTTCCAAGGTAAGCCCCTCTACTTCTTAGAATAGGTCACAGTCCCTGCAGAAGTAGAGAGTTTCTTCATTATCCCTTAGTGTCATAATTTATGTGTTTGAGTGAAGGCTACATTTCTCTTGTGGCTCAAGTTTCTCCTTTTGAGACTTCTTTTTTCTTTATTGTTAGCTCCTGTTTTTGGAATTATTTACTGGAAGCTCATGTGTTAACATTGGAATTAAAACTATCCCCACTCTTTCATTTTCTCTTGGAGGCTTCCCATAATGTTACTAATAACCTAATTTTAAAACCACAAAACATTCTTACGTTGGATCTAGGGTGAGAGAAGTGACACTGATTTGTATTTCATCTTGAGGCCATGTAATGAAGAAAGGAGTCATCTTCTTTCACCCAAGCTAACCACTGAGAAAGTAGTGTTTTGATCGCCTGCTTTCCTCATAAAGAGTTGTTTGGAGAACAACTATATAGGATATAGTTGAAAGCAATATTGTCTTTCCTCTTGACAATTGCTAGAATAGGTCAAACTTTAGAATCAAGAATTCCTGGGCTTAAATCTTCCCTTTGTCACATCCAGATTCAATTTCAGATAGACTACTTAACTGGTCCTAGTCTTTGTTATCACATCTGAAAACTGAGATTAATACCTTCCACCTGCTGGTATTATGAGGATTAAACAAGATAACATATATGAAAGAGATTGGCATGATACCTAGTCAGAGAAGGCACTTGACTAAAGTCAGTCCTGCCCAGGTGCTTATCCCCTGCCCTGTGCTTAAGAAGAGAAACTAAGTAAACTTATACAAGAAGATTATTCCTTTAGACCAAAATACAATTATTATATAATGTAATCAATCAGCCTATCTTGGCAGATCATATAAAACTGACCAACTGAAGTTAGGTGGGATGAAAACTTTCCCCCACATTTTCTATAAATTATTAACCTTTTAAGAGACTACAGGTAATTTTCAAAGTTTATAGTTCCTGCTTTTGTTCTCCCAGGTTGTAAGATAATGGTTAAATACAATTATAACAAGTACTGGTGCTTTATAACATGTGGCACTCATTGGTTTATTCCTAGGATTTAAGACTCTTGGATTTTCACTCTTGGGAAAATCACAAATATTTTCTGTTGAAACCACAGGAAGAGACTTGTATAAACATGGTTAATTTACATGTATCTCCTCACCGTTCTCAACTAGATAATGAGCTCCTTAATGGCAAGAACAACATTCAATTCAGCTAAAATAACACATAAACTGGCTGACAAAGAGGATCCTATCTCTGGTTCTGGGTGTACTATAGAAATATTGTAGAACTAGGATTCTTAAAACTTTCACCTGTGGTAAAATAGGATGAGATACTCTTGGGAAAGCATACACAGGAGGGTGCAATATCTCAGGCATTTGAGAAATTCAGGGGATGTAGTAATCAAATGGACTTTGAGGAAGAGAGCTGATACATTAGAGAAAGTCAGTGAAAGGATTTCCTGAGCAATGGGCATGATACAATTCAGAAATCATATTGGCCAGGTGATGGCATTTAAGCATAAGAAATATGTTGGATGCAATCATTATAGTGAGTGGCAAGATTGGATTGGTACCCATAAGGGCATGGAATTCAGGGAGCTATGGATATGGTGACTAAACGTGGTGTTCCTATATGAGAGATGGATGGGGAGACAATAAGTACTGTTTAAAATATTCAGCCCAAAATGAAAAGGAATAAAGTCAGCTATCCCGATATGAAGTTAGACTACTGTGCTTAGTTTTCTGTCCGGAGACACTCCTAAGACTCAGAACCCATGAGCTGAAGGAGAACACAGAGTCCCATGAAGAAAGACCTGCAACACTAAGTTGTTTCTATCAGGGATGATCTTTCAATTGTTGAGAAATAATGTTTGCAAGGAATTTGCAATAATGTGGACAATGGTTATGTATAATGTTACATGAAATGTGTATGATTAAATAATGTAATATATGACCACATTTATGTTGATAATATGCTAAAAAAAGAGGAGAAGAAAATGCATTGGAATTTAAGCAATGCTTATATGAGAGCAGTAGGACTATGGTGAAATTTTCTGTTTTGTACTTTCTGCATTTTACACATTTTACCATTGCGAACATGGTATTTTATCATAAAGTACTTTATTTCAAACATTCATAATATATAGTAGAAAATAAAGCAAATTTTTTAACATGTAAATATACAATGTGCCCTTATAAAAAGGTTAACTTCTATTTTAAATAATATTAACATGGTTTGATGAGTAAATTAATAGACTCAGGCAGCTGCAGCTCCTCATCTTAAGAAAATTATGCAGTGCTAATACATATAGCTGTGATGGGTCACATTTTGGGACCACAAAATAAATTTATAACAAGACCCAGGGAAAGCAGAGTGAGTGGAAATGTAAATATGCTTTGGAAAAAAAATTAGCTATGCTTAAAAAAGCATCTTTTATGAAGCTACCAGGATGATTTATAATCCAAAATATTATGCTAATATACACAGCATGTACTAACCAGTTTTTGGTAGAAGGAAGTTGAATTCAGTCAAAGCCACCAATAAGCCCTATTTAAAAATATTTTAATGCAAATATGAATAAGATAGCAATAGGTGAATTCAGTAAAAGACAAAAAGTGGACATAAATTACACCTTATGAAGACAATCAAGCTTTTAAACAATACATGTTATTTCTGTCTGCTCATTATATTCTCATATTATTAAAATCAATTCAATAAATGACAAAATAACTTTTGGAGACAGAAATTGTTTAATACTTCAGAGGAAGGTATTATTGTATAAGGACTAAAATGATATAAGGGTTTTATGGAATTATTGTAAATTGAGCTAGATCTTGAAGGATGGCATAATATAAGTATGTAGAGAGACATAGGGAGGGGAACAGTAGAGCTAAGGTATAGAGGTAAAAATTCATATATTGCATTTTGGATATATAAAAAGTCTAGGCAGTCTGATGTGAAGGGTTGAGATAAAATGGGTAACAAGGAAGCTGAAGAAATCTATTAGATTGGGGTCAAAGTGGAATGGACTTTCAATTTGAACTATATCTTATGAGGAATGGAGAATCAATGAGTATTTTGATGAGGAGAACAAATCATGAAAAATGGCTGATAGAAAAATTTATTTGGCATTATTTGTTTGTTCATGATTTCAACCTACAAATGCATGTCGAGTGTGATAATTTTAAAGAAAGAAGTTAGAAAAGTGGGAATTTGTAGTAATCCAGCCAATAGATGCTGGAAGTCCACACTAGTGGCAGGCTAACTGGTAAAGAAAAAGAAGAGGAGGGTATGTTTTGTCTATGTCTTTTCTTAGCCACATTTTTGTCTGTCCTCATTTAAATTTTTGTTAACTCTCACCTTGGTAATCCCAAAAGACAAATCAGTGGCCTTGCCTCCAGCTGGCCCCTGTCCAATCCCTTTTCAACATGGTAATCATAGTTGTCTGTCTAAAACATTATCTTGTCACCAGACACCCTGTCCCATCCCATGTCTTTGCTCACGTCGTTCCCTCTGCACAGATAAGAAATAAAGGCTCTGTCATGCCATGTAGACTAGAGCTCATTAGGCTTACTTTAAATAAAACAAACCAGAAGTTTTGTCAAGGCAACAATTTGGGACATAAGTTAAAATACCTTTTTTTTTTCTTGCCTTTTAAAGATCGTCTTGAAAAAAACTAAATTGTTATGCTGCATGGTAAAGTCTCCTGGGAAAGGTATTCTTGAAAAGGTTTACATTTGTCTTTCTCAAGATCTAATGATAAACTGTATTTATGATATTAATGTACTATGCATTTACAGAGAAGTACATTCCGTTTTATATAAATTTTAAATGAAATCAGTTTTCTTCTAGAACCTGATCAAATGTTGGCAATGATAAACAACTATTTGTATGCTGTAAATATTTAAGGATTACAGATTCATCATTGGGTTCTTCTTTTTCCTGTAGACTTTCTAGACTAATAACTAAATACAAGTGAATAGAAAACTGTGTATTAAACTATTGGAGAGCATCCTAATGTAATCTTTCTCATCTAATAGGGAGGCTATTTTTTGGCATTCTATGTGATTCTCTATTGGGCTGTTGGCCATTCTATACAGATCTAAATCAGTTTTAGCAGCTGCACAAACATGCTATGTCAGATGCTGTAATGAAAAGCTTAACATAGACATGTCTAGAATCTTAGAAGCACAGCATTTGAAGGAAACTTAGAAGTCACACAAGTCATTTTATGTAAGAATTACTTGAATGGTAGTCTTAGGAGATGATTATGCAGCTTCTGTTTGTATATAACCAGTCTGCTAGTGCACTGCCTCACAGGGCAGCCCTTTTTACCTTTTAGAGTTTGGCCACAAAATTCTTTTCTAAATTCAGCTTTGACTGCTGCAGCCATTGATTCTTATAGCAACTCTTGAACACAGGATTAATGCCCCTCCACCAAATACACTGTCTTTTAAATAACAACATTTTAAAAACATTGAATGTCTGTTCCTTTGAACATTTGAAACTGATGTTTTTCATTTTATTATTTTTTTTCTCCAAAGACCTATGGACTGTCCCTCCATCCCTTTCTCTCATGACATAGTTTCTAAATAGTATATCATTCTAGTTGCTTTCTTCTACATTCAAAACATTTTGTAGGTTTACCCCAGATAATAATAATAATAACAACAGTAATCATACGTAATAACAATGATAATAATAACAATAACAACAATAATTAGTCCATATGTGTTTTGATCAGTGTAGCTAATATTTCCCATTATTACAAAATGATATTATTAAATAACCAAAGGCAATGTTAATTTAAAATCGCAAACACTCTGTAAAAGTGCAAATAACATACCAAAGGAAAAGAAAGAAAATGGCAATTATATCTTAGTTAGGGAAAGGATTAAGAAAAAAGATATCCACAGAAGTCCCTAGAAGGATTTTGAAAGAAGGAAAACGCATTGTTAAAAGCATTATTGGATGAAGAACAGTTGGGGAAAAATAGAGATGAATATGTACATGATGCATTTGGGGATTGGCAAATAGGTTCATTTATTTGTGTCTTAGCATTCATGAAGAAGTAAAATAGGAAATAAAGTTGCAAAAGTTAGTTGATACCTAATAGTAAAAGGTCATGAATATCACTCTAAAGCAATCAATTTTTCGACTTGACAGGAGAAGTGTATTTTAATAGATAAATCTAGGGGTCCTGTGATAAAGGATGGATTAAACAGAGAGAAACATGATAACAGTCCTAACATGCTTTTGATTCCCATTAAGCATGCCTCAACTATATTTCTAACAAATACTCCCTGATGATGGAATTCATAGGTAGCAAGGAAGCTATGTATTAGAACACAGATTGATGGGGCAATTTTGTCAAAATCACTCTGAAAATAGTTCTCGTGAATCATCTTACATGGAGAATGCTGTTAGACTTGACGATGCATTACTCTCCCTTAGTGAAATGCTCATAACCTCTGCACATTGGACATTTAGCAAGCCATACAGAGAGCAGACTCAAAACTCAGTCAAAGTTCTGCAAATACCAACTTTCATAAAAAGCAGGAAGTTATAGTTTATTACCATCACAGTGTCGTCTTATCCCAAAGTCTCCTTTTATATCATTTCTTTCTTCTTTGAATTGAGCTTTTAAATAGGCCATTAATAAAAGTGTGTACATTTAGTTCATTTCTTGTTCAATTCTATCTGTGCCTGATCTTTGATCTTATTTCTGATCCTATGGAGCTATATTATAAGAGGCAGATAAGAGACTGGATTCTTGAATTCATTGTGTAATGTTTAATCGTTAGTGGAGTTGCAGTTATCCAAGAACCTTATCTCACATTCTGTTTTATATAATGTTCTCCGTACTCTAGCAGTAAGAAGCAGGAATGAGTCATTTTGAAGTCAAGCTTTCTGCAAATTAAAAGTATGTGTTGATGAGACTCATTTATGAATGCTTGGAGAATTGCTCACTTGCTGCTGGTGAAGCATAAAGGTCAGCCCTGTCTTCTGTAACATTTTATCTAGATCTGCTTCCCTTTGTCTCTTTTCATAGCTCCAAACTGGACTCGGCTGTCCAGGTGGAACCAAGCTGTGCAGGTCCAAATGACAGTGCATGCTTTCTTCTTCATGTGAACATCTGAGACAAAAACTTGCTTCACTAAACTACCTGGAGTAATTTCTAGGGCCTTAAAATGCTACTGTACTTGCTATGCTTTAGGATGGCGTCAAAATAATTTTGTAAGAAGAATCTTAATCTTTCCAGAAAGGCTATTATTTAGTTCATCACAAAGCAGAGGAAAGATGAATTTCTATTGTGTTAGGAGTCTCGGTTAGGCCACCTCTGTTTTCACAAGCAAATGACAGTTCCAACTACAGCTCGTGTATCTGCTCAAGAATCTGATGAACTTTTAAATGGCTATTTCCAGAAGAGTGTCTGAGGTTACAACTTCAAATTCTGCTGCTAAAATGCCCAGGGATATATTTGTAGTCTACTGACAGTACATTTTTTATTGCATTGATATCATTATTGAGTCTCTTGGTCTTATTTTTCTTTATTTTATACTTAATTCCATTTAGAAATATTATATCAAAGAAGATATTTACTTCTCATAAAAATAAAAGAGCTTATAATTAAAACTAAAAAACTTTTTCCCACTACTTACTGCCGATATCTTTTAGTTATCTTTTTCTAGTATTTACTTAAGAAATTCTTTCTATTAAAAAAAAGTTATTCTTTTTTAGCCCAGTCACTTCTTCTTGCAATTTGCCTAACTGCTTTCTAGTTTTGCAGCATGGTTATCATCCTGGATTGTTTTTCACCGAACTTTTGGTTTAAATCTATAGTTTCTTATATAATATCCTTACTTCTTTTCCCTGGTTTCCACACTACATTGCCTCTGTCTTATCAACTAGACTTTTATCTCCTCCTATTGTAAAAATATATGGAAAAAATTCATGTGATGGTGTCTTTCTTTCCTTCCTTCCTTCCTTCCTTCCTTCCCTCCCTCCCTCCCTCCCTCCCTCCCTCCCTCCCTCCCTCCCTCCCTCCCTCCCTCCCTCCCTCTCTCTCTCTCTCTCTCTCTCTCTCTCTCTCTCTCTCTCTCTCTTTCTTTCTTTTTCCACTTCTCACACTATTGATATCTCATTTACTTTAAAAATATTAATTTCCCATCATTTTTAATGAAGCCTCAGGGGTAAGGGAAACAAATACATATGCTCAATCTGCCATTTTAAATCAGAAAATACTCATCTACTTTTAAATAATTTTATGTATTATGCAAGCCACCGAAATGCTCTCTGGTAAAACACAGAGTATAAAAATTTTTCAACCAACTGGCAAAATCCAGGTGTGGCAGAGATGGTGTTTCAGTTACCATCATAAGAGGGTGGCAAAAAAACAACGGGGCTTAACACATTACTTAAATAAATGTATCATCAATAAATGTGATTTTCTTCTTGTCTAAACTAAGAAAATAATAAAGGTGGATTTTAGTTTTATAGTGATTGAAGCAGTGTCACTGCTGTAGGAGTATATGCAGTATTTTCTTAGTATGATATTAGCTCTAGTGTACTACTCAAAATTTGATCTTTTTTCACTTTCTAATGAATTAAAAAATTACACCAAAGTGGACTAAGAAGTAGAATTGAAACTAGAGTAGATTTGAAACTAATAGTTATTTGATTGATAACAGCTTGAATTTTTTAAGTCAGTTTTAATCTTTTAAATCATTAAATTTTGTGTTTCAGTTTTCTCAGTTATAAAATTAAAATCATGCAATGACAGACTTGTCCAAGAGATTATAGGCATTCTGTAAATTATAAACACCAAAAGTCTGTTTGTTGTATATTGTTACATATTTTGACAGAGTTTTTTGTTTGTTTGTTTGTTTTTAGTTAATTCTTAATTGTATTGTTTCCAAATTTTTATCAATTTTTAGGTATGTATTTTTGACTCAGGAATTTTTTTTTAATCTTTTTCATGTTTGCTTGTTAATCTTTCGTTTTAAAAGAAACATTTTACACTAACACTATGTGGCTCATGAAACTGAATGATTTAAAATACCAGTTAATTTTTCTTTTTTTTTTTTTCTGGGGAAGGAATTGCTGCCTTAAAAAAAAAAAATCAACTTTTATTTATCTTTCAAAGAACAACATAGGGTTATATTTGGAAAATATTTTACAATAATTTACATTCTTAAAAGAAATAGATTTTGGTTTTGTTGTGTCAAATCTATATAGAAACAATAATATTAGAGAGATAAATATTAGAATGTTGACCAAATGACAGACACATAGATCAATGGAAAAGAATATAGAACCCAGAAATTGATTTACACAAATATTTCCAACTGATTTTTAACAAAGTGCAAAAGCAAGTTAATGGAGGAAGTATAGTTTTTCAACACAGACAAAAAAAACAAAAAATGAACCTTGACTTAAACCTCAAACCTTATATAGATTATGGAACTAAAGGTAAAACACAAAACTATAAAACTTTTAGGAAAAAAATAGATGAACATCTTTAGGATCTAAGGCTAAGCAAAAGTTTCTTAGAATTGATGCTGAATGCTCAATCTATAAAAGAATAAACAATAATAAATAAATTGAACTTTGTCAAAATTGTGACACCACCCCCTTAAAAGGATGAAAAGACATGCTACAAACTGGGAGAAAATATTTGCTAACCACATATCTGGGAAATAACTTTTATTTAGGAAATATAAACAAACTCTTAAAAACTCAACACTAAAAAAATCCAATAATGAAATGAGTAAAATACATGCATAGATATTTCACTGAGGAGGATCTACAGATGACAAACACACACATGAAAGATGTTCAACATCACTGCCATTAGGGAAATGCAAATGTTGATACATGCAACAATTTTGAGGTCGACGAGTATCAAGGGTATTATGCTAAATGAGAAAAGCCAGTCTCAAGAGGTTGTATAATATATGATTATACTTATATAAAATTCTCAAAACAACAAAATTATAGAGATGGAGAACAGATTTATGGTTACCAGAGGTTAGCGATTGGGGTTAGATCAAAGGGGTAATGTGAGGGAGTCCTGTGGTAATAGAACATTTGTGTATCTTGGTGGTGAAGGTTACAAAAAGCCACAAAGATGATAAAATTGCATTGAAGTACATACAAACACACTCACAAATTAGTACTCGTAAAACTAGTGTTATCTGAATAGGCTTTGTGGATTGTAGAAAAATCAATTTCGTGGTTTTGATGGTTCATTCTAGTATAACATCTCATTGTGGGAGGGCAGGGGAAGACAGCATGGGATTTCCCTGTTCAGTTTGGTTGCATCCTGTGAGTCTATAATTATTTCAAAATTTACAAATCATTGGGTTAATAGATAGGTACAGGTACCTTCTGAATGGTGAAAAAATTGAAAATGTCAGTCTAGATCCCACCACCAGCATCACGCCCATATATAGTAGACACAATAAATACTTATTGAATGAGAAAAAAATAATTGTGTTAATCTCTTGGAGAACACCAAAAGACAATATTCAGAAAAACATTTTTATTTTGCATCTTTAAAAAAAGTAGGATTTTTTTGCTGTTTTGTTTTGGTTTTGACCATATCTATATGACAGAATATTAGAGAGATAAAAGCAAAACTCTTCAAAGTAAAATCCACCTCTTTGTTAACACTCTCATGTAAGAGAATTCCTTTATGACTTTATCTAAATGTGCAGATTAGTTTTTGAGAGTTAATATATGAACCTTCAAATGGAATATCCATCTACACACAAATACTGTGTTTCCCTGAAAATAAGACTTACCCTGAAAATAAGACCCAGTTAAGATCTCAGCCCGATGGACCCATTTAGTACATTATGACGATGTTCCAGAAGATGACATGACTGTATTTGAATAAATGTAGTTTGTTGTACATGAGATAAGATATCCCCTAAAAATAACCCCTAATGGAGCAAAAATTAATATAAAACCAGGTCTTATTTTCGGGGAAACACGGTATATCTATCAGGGATATATATGTGTATAGATAGATAGATAGATAGATAGATAGATAGATAGATAGATAGATAGATAGATAGATAGATAAAACCCATGATGAAGGAAAGGGAAGTGGATGATACAAAAAAAGGAATATCAACAAGACCTGATCCAGTGATAAACTACATGGATGGAGTGGGGCGAGCCAAGATAAAGATGTTGGATAAAAGCTGTAGCTCTCTGTGTTTTATCTCCAAAATCTCTAGAAACCACCTAAATTCTAAATCACAGTTGAGCCACAGTGTAAAGAGTAGAGAGTGAGTTTTTAAAAATTACATAAATCAAAAGAGCCTAAATACTTCACATACTTCAACATTTAAAATGGTATGCATTACCCCAGTCAGATTCACAAGTTATGTAAAACCTCTATATACCAGTTTTATCACTAGTTCAGAACTGTTCACATCACTTAAGTTTCAAGGGTGGGAGAAGGGCAAAGAATGGAATCTCCTCTTCTACTCATGAATTGCAAGGAAGAGATTGAAGCTAGATTGCTCTCTGAATCACACAAACACACATCCATACACATATTAATAGTTGGAAACACTATTTCTTTATTCAGAAAAGTCTGTGCTTCCTTGAGTTTATGCAAATTCATGTGTCTGGGTTGGAAACTTTTTTCTATTTATTTTGTTTATATGCCATGACTGAGATTATGGAAAGACTGCAGATGTGTGTGGTTACCCTGATGTGAATGCTTAGACAAATAGAAATGCATATCTTGTTTGTTTAAATCCACAGACCAAAGACTAATATGAACTCTCCAATTCCATTGCGAGACTCAAGAGTGAATAGAGATCTTGAGTTCACAGCAAAGCTATGAGGACATAATAAGTGCTAACTACTGACATCTGCACTCTTGGGAAGTGCACCATAGTCCAAAAACTTGTTGACTATTCCTCCTAAGGAGTTTTATTTGTAGGAGGACTTTGCAGCAATGTGAAGGAAAACTGCTAGGGAATAGCTGTGGATGATTATTTCTTGCTAATAAAGTCACAGGGGATAAAACAAGAGGAAGAAGAATCCTATGCAGGCAACATGAATTTCCTGGTGGTTTTATTAGAATTTTCTCAAGTTAACCAAAATTAATAAGTATCTGTAAGATTTTGTACTAAGCACAAGAAAAGCATAGTAAAATCTATGGCGTATTGAATTAGAAGTTCTTTTTTTGTATTTAGTGGTACATTTATGACATGTTTTTAAATTTTGGAGAGGGAGTAATGATGCCAACTGAACGCTTGCTTCCTTCCAGTTGTAAAACTAACAGGCAAGAGAAAGTAAATATTCCCAGATTAGCTAAACTGAGGAATCATCCTCCTTAACCCCAGCCTTGCAGGAAACATTCAGACTGAATAAGAGTCACTCATTAGCAATGTCGGGGGAGGGGGCAGTCTAAGCCGTGAGCCTCAGTCGTGCTGTTGTTCATGTGTGTTTCTTTGCAAAACATGTGCTTGCACATCTTTAGATCTTCTCAAGCTATCTTTACAGCCCACTGCCTCACAACCCATATGGACACCACACAGTCTTGGAAGGAGTTGGTAGAGCTAAAAGTGTTCTGGCAAATGACTGGAAAACATCACTCTAGCTTCAGTGATCTTTTCTCTCCAATTCCTTACTGAAGCCAGCTATACGATTGGTCAAGATATTGGTTAACTAAAATTAGGGAGAAAAATGTATATTATTGTGAAAGATACAGATTACTATAGCATTTTAAAGTACCTTTCGACATATTTGTAAATCTTAATTTTTTTGCTCTGTTTCTGCTTTTATACATCTCTACCCCAGTCTACATTATTTGAACTTGGGAACATCTCCCCATGGCCTACTGACACTTGAAATTTGACATATCACACTTCCCCTCACCTTCCTATTTCAATTTCTAGTACAATTATTGTCTCTCCACTAACCTGCTTTCCCCCATTTTCTCATATGTTTCCTCTGCATCCAATCTTTGTTAAGTTGTATAGCCTCTATCTTCCTCATGTTTCTAACATGTGTACTTGTTTTTCTTTTATAGTCAACTCCTTGCTATGACTCAAATTCAGGCTCTAATTACCTGCATTGTGCTAACAGCTTTGACCCCATTTCTCCATTTAACTTTCTCCCTATTTGAAATCAAGTAAAGTAGGACATTTTCCAAGGCTTCATCAAACAAGTGGGCTGGTCAAAACATAAAAATCACTGTTTTTTATTCAAGAAATGTGCACCAAAGACACCCATGACCTTAATGCCATCTTTATCTCTATTAGTTTTCAAGTATTACTTCAGTCCTGTCCCATTCTTAACACTCACAGCCTCATCACTGCTGGCCAGTAGGGTGACCATGATGGGGGGACCTGGTGGATGGAGGTCTCTGTCATACATTACTTTGTCATTTAAAAAAAGAAAGAAAGGAGGGAAGGAAGGAAGGAAGGAAGGAAGGAAGGAAGGAAGGAAGGAAGGAAGGAAGGAAGGAAGAAAGGGAGAAAACTAAAGTAAAACTCTAGTAACTTTTTATTTTTTAATGTAAGATAGATGTTTCCACATTAAAGTGATTCCACTAAATTGATCCATTTTAATCAATATTAAAATGTCAAGTTTCCATAACAAACTACATACACCTGCTAGATTAATGACACTATGCCAATGCTTCCCAAGAAGGTCCAATGCTAAGATAAACACAAACTCTTTTGTGAGACAACTTGGACGGTCCGGGTAGACTCTAAAACCATCTTCTCAGTCATACTACCAACAATGCCTCACACTTACCTTCAACTCCAGGCAAAGAGTTCTGGAAATTGTATCCCAAAGGTGGCCCGATCTTCCCATCTCTGGTCCTACTGCTCTTTCTCCCGGGGACACTCTCTTCTACTCACTCCATTCCCTCATCCACAACGACCAGATTCTCGTTGACACCCCAAGATCTTTTCCAAATGCTACCTCTTTTGGGAGTTCTTTCCTCATCATTACCAACCTTTCTCTTCAATCTTTTATTCTTTCTCTCCTTTAAACCTCAGAACATCTTTGGAAATTATCTTTCCTTGTTTTATGTTACTTATTCTCTTTATTGGATTATAAATTCTTTCAAGGTAAGGAATTTATTCACACTGCTTTATTCACTTTCTCCTTCCATTTAACAGGCTTGAGTAGCTTTCAGTAAATAATTCTTAAACTTTGTCAATGCTTAGAATACTATATTATTATCTTCGAGTTGTCTTTTTAAAACTATATTTATAAGGGTGTGTGTGTGTGTGTGTGTGCGCGCGTGTGTGTGTGGTACTTGGCACTTCAGATCACTTGAAAAATAGAAAATAAACACAGAATAAAGTGAAAGTCATCTATTATTCTATTACATAGAGTTAACCAGGCTAATATTTTGATGTGTTTTTCAAAGTCTTTTTTTTTCTATTCTTTTCTTAAGTAATAAATTTAAAAATTTGTCCGATTTGTTAACCAAATTTGTTACTTTGGATTTTCTCCTGTTGACATGTTTGATTGAAATTGGTCCTTCATGGATTGTGACAAGGTGTGCGAATGGCTTTGTGTCCTGTTCTCCATGTGCCTGGTACATGTTCTCATCCCCACATGTACCAGGCACACACCAGCAGTGATTAACTTAAATTTAACCTCGTGTCTTCAGGTTAAGGCTCTGTGGCCATGATTTGCTCAATCTGTTTTCAACCTTCTCTAGCAGAAAATGTAGCTGGGGAGAATACCACACTTGTTTTGCTCACGAAAGAGATGTCTTTTTGCTCATTCAATCACATGATGACGAAACATGTTACACATTAGTTTTCAGTATTTGTTTTACTTCAAGAAATATTTTTAGCTAAGTAGAGCTCTTTTGAAGAGGAATATTTAATGTAATATCCATCTTTTAGTTGTCTGCAGTTTACTGTATTCATGACCCAAACATTCTCCTCCATGTGCCAAGTTGATGCCACCCAGTCATTGATGAAATTGAGAGATTTATTCAGGTACAAGGATTTCCCCATACTAATACACCAACATCATGTTTTTGGGTCCTTCACAGGATGGGAGCATGTTATTTGAAGCAAAGTTAGCCAGTACCAAGTGATCATTTGTAGGCACAAAAAACAATGATAAAATAATGATTTGTCTGGCATTAGAGTATACCTGAGATTTTTAGATTGGTCAATTCTCACCACAAATTTCCCAGACCCTGATCATATAGTCATAGTAGTAGGCATGCTCTCTATAATAATCCCTCTGGTCTGTTTAGTAATTCTGTGTATGTGACTGGGAGGGAAGGAAAGAGACACTTTTCCTGACAGAGACACATTTATCTAATAGGTAAGTGGATTTATCACTGGAACCTAGCAGCCAAGAGTGTTATGGATTACTTTAATAACTGTGTCCAATACATAACAGGAAAAGAAAAAAAAGAATAATGTGTATGTGTGTGTTTAATGGAATCATAATATAACCATTATTTAGAAGTGATAAGTTACTAGTGAAAGAGGAAATGAGATTATTTTTTGTAGATTTAAGCAAGCCAACTACACTGTTATTTAAGATTTTAAAAACAATTAAAAATTTGGAAATGATGGTCTACATTAAGATTACAACAATGATGAGAACATCACAAAACTCTAATTTTCAGGTGAACAGATGATGTTCATGTGCCATTTTGGATGAGGGTGAGGTAACTTTTTGCCTTTCTCTGGGCCTATAGCTTCATACACTGGAGCAGCCCTTGGCTACCACTGTGTTCTGAATGGTGGAAGAAGACCCCTCCTAGTCCTTTTGAGTGGATGTTGAAAGACTCTCAGTCCAAATAATAAATGCTGATTGTAGAATCACCAAAGCAATGCAGGCAAAACACTTGGCCTTCAAAATGTCGGTGTGGGTCTTGCTCTCACAATTTAAAGGACATGATCATTTAACACCTTAATTTCCAAGTAATTTGCATTGATAAGATTTCCAAGTAATTTACTAGCTTCTAGTAAGCCCCTGTAAGATTTCTTTGTTGTACCCTATAACGGAGAATATCAGCCAATACCATTGTACTTGGGCACCATTTCTAATTAACTTAAAAAAATAAAACTAGAGGACACCCTCAGATGAAAGTGAAAAAGAGCAAAGTAAGCACATCTCTATAATGGAAACTGAATTACATAAAAAGGAGAGTGACAGGGTAAAAGAGAGATCTAATCGCAGTCACAGTGTTTTGAAGTCTTCTTTAGCCAAATACTGACGCATATAGAATGGGGAAAACTGGCTATTTTAAAAATAGAAATAACAGAAATGATGTTTATTTGCCTATGGGTAGAGCATATTCTATTGACCTTTAAAAGAAATACACATTCACACACTTGTATTCACCATAGACAATTTAAACAATAGCTGACATTTTGCTGAAGGTTTTAAACAGATACTATAAAATATGCAAATACAAATTTAAGAACATCAATTTTCAAATTTAAAAATTCAACATAAAAATTGTATTTTAGTTCATATTTAGATTTAAGACTTTAACTTTTGGAAAGGCAAAATTATTTTGAAATATATTTATATCTCAAACATTGAATTTCTGAAAAGAATTTTACCTACAATGCCACATGTTAGTAGGAAATTAATGTATCCTGTTAATCACTCTTTTAAATGGTCCGTCATGGTTAATCCATGATTCTTAAAACCCTTTAAAATTAAGACATTGTTTTCTGAGAAATCATGAAAATTTAATCTGTAATTTACATGCATTTTGTTTCAGAGATTGCTCATCAAATAGAAAGCTTTGCTAAATTCATATTTTGAAATGCAATGTGATATGTCTTTGAAGTTTGACTTGTTTCCTGTAACAGAAATTGACTTTATTTTTTTAACCATTCAATTATTTTTTTTCTGTTTTTTCTAATAACAAATTCCTGAGTGTTAAACAAGCTGGTTGTAGAAAATGTTAATCATTATTGTTCCCGTGTATATCAGAGCAATTACTTTTTTTGGTGAAATATTGCTGCTATACAATTCTTTGCATCTAACCAAGTTAATTTATTGTGTGCCTACCTGGGTAGCATGACATTTTAATGGGCAGTTAGAAGTTAAAAGAGGATGGAAGTGAAGCATTTCCCCGAGTGTGTACAATCCCAATTTGAACTCTTAGCTCTGTAACAGGGACAAATCCTTTGTTTTCAATTTAGTATTTGCATTTATTTACATATGGCTTATTACCAATTATGAGACAGGAACAGAAAAAGCATTCCAATTAGCTGGTAATTAAATAGTTTTCTGACTGTTTCCTCTCAATTTGGCAGAAGACACCAGTTAGAAAATGTTTTAATAAAAGTCTTTGTTTCCCTCGTGAAAGCAATTAAATACCTTTCCTGGATCTGTCTGTTCACTATTGATAAGACTAAATATATAGGATCACAATTATAGTTCCATTCTTTTCAGTTCCAGACACTGCACAGGGTGCTAGTGGTAGGGAATAGGAACAAGGCTTTGGAACCAGGATAAACACAACTTTCTTTAAGAATCTCAGCCTTCTAGAAAATGGGTAGGATGTGTATACAAATAGCTAATACAACATTCTAAAAGATGGATATGAGGTATACAACTAATATATCATCTAGAACGTATACCCCCAAAAGATATGTTTAGGAAAACACGTATCAAAACATGTATCAAAGCAGATCAATCTTAAGTTTAAACATATCTGAAGGAAACTACCGTGTTTCCACGAAAATAAGACCTAAATGGAAAATAAGCCCTAGCATGATTTTTCAGGATGACATCCCCTGAGCATGTGCCCTACTGTGTCTTTTGGAGCAAAAATTACGACCCGGCCTTATTTTCAGGGAAACACGGTAATATCTTACTTAAGGAACCAGTAGTATCAACTATTGGAATAATCGCCTTCTACTTTATATACCTAGGCACAATTTTAGAGTGATATTATATCAGTTGTACACCTGTGAGTCATAAAAAACTATTATCATAATTCCAGACTGTTAGAGTTTCATGTCATGTATATAAATTTAACTGAAAAAATTTGGAAGCCTACCCCGAGAGCTTAGAATATTGCTTTTGTCTCTGTTTGATAAGGTTATGAGTGACTTTTTAAAAATTATACCTTATTTGTTTCAAAATTTCTATAATAAGCATGTTTGATATTTATACTAAAAGTATCATAAAAGAATGGCACCATATTTTTGATCCTAGTATTTAGTGATAGAGTTATGGAATTAAAGGTTGTGATTTCCACAATTACAGTTTATCATTATGTGCACTTTTCTGTAGTGCATATAGTAATTGAAACTAAGTGCTTCAAAAAAAGTGCAAGAAAGGGAGAAGTGAAAAACAAGCATTTCAAAAAGCTAAATAGATTTAATTCTGAATGGGTGAGTTACACGTACAATATCTGCCAACGTCCACACTGAGGACACTTCTTAACACGGTTGATAGGTTTAGGAACCATAGGCAGTCTTGTGAAACAAGAACAAAATTATGTATTTACTTTTCACAGAATACTTCATTTTGCTCAAATTTATGAATGTAAACTGTACCCTGATTGCACAAGAAATTATATCGATTTATTCTCAAATCTGACAATTTTAATAGTATTATCTTAGCACACAATTTTTATATTTCATCAAAATCAATTAAAGAATTTGAATAATGTTTTAATAATTTAGATCCTCCAATTTTTCTTCTTGAATAACTAGACATTTGAGGTAAACATATTTTTGCTATAAATATATGAATAATTCACTTACATATATATGATACAGGTAAATACACTTATACACATGATAAGATTACCTTCATGATCTTTTCCACATGTGTAAAGTGGGGGTTGATAGCTAATATCAGTACCTTGAAGGTGTGGTCAGTGACTAACAGCTCTGATTAGCTATTAGTAGTCCCTTAAATGTTCCCATTTTACAGATAAGGAAATTGTGTCTCAGAGATGATAAATAAATAGTTTACTGAAATAGCAAATATCAGAATCTATTCCATTCAATAAACATTCCTCTAGGTGCATTCTAGGACACATACACAGATACGCACATACACACACACTTTTTGAAATGCTGGGAATATACATATGAATCAGGTGCAGTCTGGCTCAGAGTTCAGTGCACAAAAAGAAATCTCTCTAGATGGCTCAAGTAAAAATGCATTTAGTACAGAGAGTTTGTGCTTAAAGCCTCATTGGGAGAGCTGGCGGAATGAAAGTTAGGAGAGGACTGTGAGTGCTCTCTTGGTTTTGAGGTCACGACCCTGCATATGTGATCCAGAGGTCAAGAAACTGCTGTCTTCACTCTGTACTGCTGCTATTCCTGAAGCCTCCCACACTCCAAAGTGGCACCTAGAAAATGGGAGGTGTGGCCCAGACCCTGATGCAAACAACTGCCCCTCTACAGTGTGCTTAGCAGCTGTCGTTGCAGCAGGAAGGTGACTACTGCCTCCCTTTGGTCCTTTATATCTTGCTCAAGTGCATCTTGTTGAAAGACTTCTCTTATTCAGAATCCCAGCTGGAAGATTCATATGTTTTGTCTTTCATCTCCTGCCCTATTGAGTGGGATATGAAATAGGTAGACATAGATGCCAGGCTTAGCACTAGTAAACCACGTAGAACACACAACCTCTACCCTCAGACAGTTCAATAGTTTAAAAGTGGAGGCAGACGAAGAGACACTTTTGGGGTAATATGGCCAGTGAAGTGATGGACTTAGGTACTGTGCTGGTGATGGCGGGTGATGGGAGAGGACGTGGGGGCATAAATATTGCAGGGCTTGGAGCATGATCAGAAATAAGGGGGTTCGACTCCCAGTTTTTGGTTCCACTTATAAGAAACTTGGAAGTTGCCACTCTGTCCTAACAAGTAAAAAAAAAAAAAAAAAAAAAAAAAGGAACAAACTGAAAATCAACAACTCTTCCTAGATCCATAAGAGAGGTGAGAACATGGGGCAAACCACTACCACCAAGATTGGAGAGATAGACAGGTGAATACAGGGAGTCACCACTTACTGGGGAGAGGAAACCAGTGCAGGCACCAGTGCTGGTGCAGGACACTCTGAACTGCAGTTGACACATTGCTAAAGGCTCATTGTGAACAAAACTGAGAGTTAAAAACTCCAGGGGTGCCAGTCAGAGTGGAGCCCTCCACACTTATGAGATTTATCTCTAGGAGCTCAATCATATTCTGACAGTTAATATTGGGGGGGGGGGATCCCCTTATGTTTCTGTCAAGGGAAGAGCCAAAGGAACCATTTTGAAATATGCTTAAAGCACTGTTTTCTTAGCAAGGCTTGCTCTTAGGAGAAACTGGTTAACCTGCTGAGGTGTTATTAGAGCCTAACTGATCTGGAGGTAGGGAAATAACAAACTCCAGCCTTCCACATCAGAGAAGGGAAATACTGGACTCCAGGCTACCTGTCCCACCTAAGGGTAAAGAAAAAAACTGAGAAACACTTGTGAGTTCAGTGTCCAGAGGCCCAGGCTCACTAAAAGACTGAGACCTAATCTTAGGACTATATTATAACATGCTTTCCCCTCCCCTCACAACTTATCAACACATTACTAAAGATCTATTTATGACAGTTCATATTTACCTGGTACATCATGTCAGGCTATCAAGAAAAAAATAATTACAAGGCATACTAAAAATCAAGCAAAATAACACAATTTGAAAGACCTCTTTCTTTCATCAGAACCAGACATGGCAAGGATATTGGATTTATTGGACCAGGAATTTAAAACAACTTTGATTAATATGCTATGCTAAGGACTCCAATGGATAGACAGCATGCAAGAACAAATGGACACTGTAAGCAAAGATGGAAATCCTATGGGCTGAAAACAACGTAACAGAAATGAAAACTGCCTTTGACGGCCTTATGAATAGACTGGACATAGGTGAGGAAAGAATCTCTGAACTTGAGCATATATCAACAGAAATCACCCATACTGAAAAGCAAAGAGAGCGAAGACTAAAAAAACCAAAACAAAACAAACCCAGAAGAGAGTATCCAAGGACTGTGGGATAACTACAAACGGTGCAATATACGTGTATGGTAATACCACAAGAAGAAAGAGAGAAAAGAAATGAGGGTTATCACAGTGAGGGAAAGGAAAGAATCAAGGATAATGTCCTTGTTTTGGACTTGGATGCCTGCAAGACAGAGATGGCATGAAGTCAGAATTTTAAAATAGATCTACTGGACTGCCAAGTCAGTGCTTTCCCTTCCTCTTCTCCCTTTCTCAACTGTGATTTGATACTGATCACACCATTCTATATCTAAAGATAAATACAAGACATCTCATGACATCTTGTGTCGGTTATGTGTCTATGAGTGCATCTCTATTGTTCAGGATAGAAGTAGCATGGCCTCCACGAGATTCTCAAAGCTTAAAAATCACCGAGCTAAGACTTTTGGCTTAATAACTTGATAGTTGCTGTTCATTCAGTTTTGTTCTAGAAAGCATATGCTCATTCAGAATTTTATTTTCAAAGCCTACTAAGTAGTTGTGCTTCAGGTAGTGCAGGAGGAAAATTAAATGAAAGCCAAACCAGGTTGACAGCACCTAGTAGGACCTGATGCAGATCTTGTCTGGAGAAAGGCAGACAAGAATTCTCAAACTTGCTCCTTCAGGATTCCCAATGATTAATATTAGCCAACAATGAGTTCCATGAATAAGATCGGTAGAGACAGCAAACAAATTCAGTCCCTCAAGGACTCAGAAACAAAATGCCTATGTGTAAAGTCGTTATGTTTTCAAACAGTGTTGTTAATGATAGAATTGAACAAAATGAGTAAGACTAAGCAACTTGTAAACTAGTCTCATGAGAATCTATTTTATGCACTAGACTGGTAAAAATTAGAAAGGTTGACAATGCCAAGTGTTGTATGTGCAACAGTTGGAACTTCCTGGGGAAAGGAGGCGTATAAATTGGTAAAATTGCTCCTACCGAATTCATCAAGTTGAAGTACTCATATATATACTCTAGGATTCATCAGCGACATGTTTATGTAAATTCCCTACATGTGCACTTGAATATGCGCAAGAGATATGTTTAAGAATTAAATCTGCAGAGCATCGATGCTGGTAATGGCAAAACAAACCAAAAATTTGAAAAATAATGTGCATGGACAGAAGAAAGTAAACTAATTGTGGTGTACCATAAAATGTTATACTACATAATCGTGACAAGGAACTATAGCTATACATAACATGTACTTGTATAAACCTCCAATACAGTGGACGTCAAAAACAATGTTATGTGACAACAGAAGATTATGTTCCCTGTGATGACATTTTTTATAGTTTAAGTACTTAAAATAGAATATATTTTAGGGGTACATACATATAAAGCAAAAAAAAATATAAAATATAAACAGAAATAAAATAAAATAGATACTAGATGTATTTATTGTATTTGTAAAATAAAACATAAAATATAAGCAATGGAAATTTTCATATTTGAAATATAACATGAAATTTTTAAATGTGGGGGAGGGTGAAAATAATATGAATAACAGTGTACTTCAAGGTTACCAACCGTTTTCTATTTCTCAGGCTGAGTGGAGGGTACCTGGGGGTTTATCTTAGCATTCTCTGTTTTACATTACCTTCTTTTTAGATATAAAAATGTCATAACTTCAAAACATACTTGTTTGCATTTCTACCTGATTTGTTTCTATTATTGTACTAACCTCTTGATGAATGAAACTATAATATATATGTATGAAAGAAGTAAAGACATTGACATAAAAGGAGACACATTTTACCTTCAGCTGTTCTAATTTATTAATTTTCTGAAGTACTGTGAGGTGTTTTTTTTTAATAGTGTTTGTTCTCAGAGATAGAAATTACTTTGCAAAAATGCTCATTGGCTTTGAAAATCAGTATATAAAACAGCTTTAATGAGTAATTCTCATAAGTGTCCCCCAAAACAAAATATTTTAATGGGGTATGTCAGGCATATTTTTTAATCTTTTGAATCTTGTTCAAGAGAACATTTAAATAAAAAAATACGTGTACAATTATTTCATTTTCCTTTTCTTTTGTTTCTGTTCATGCTCCAAGTAGAATCTAGAAGAATGCAAATAATTATGATGCCACTTGAGAGACACTGCTAGTCGTATAGTTTTTTTTGAAGATTTGTGTAGTCAATTCAGTGTGGAACTCTGACCTAGCAGCGGTAATCAGGTCATTTATGTGGAATCCATAGCACCGTTAAATGTTACAATTCATTTGACTTAAGGATTTCTTTTGTATTGTGAAGTGGGCTTGGGATGTGCATATTTAGTCATGGAGAGAGAGAAAACACCTCTCTACATCTTTTCAGATGCAAACGTTACACAGGTAAGTTCTTGCCAAAGGCTGGTGTTATGATAACCCCATTTTTCTCCTGTGAGGTAAACTCAGAGGGTTTTGACTTTCATATAATCTGGCAAAATGCATGTCCAAATTTCTTACACTACAACTCTAGATTTTTATTTTGCTTAAGCACATTACCTTTTGTTTCCATTAGGCTGAAATAAGGAAAGGAGAATGTTTATAGTAAAGCTGATAATAAGAGAAAGAGAATAAAGTAAGTTTTGATATCTGACAATGCTCACATTATAGGTGACCACAGTGGAACTTAAAAAAAGCATTTTAATTAAAATATACTTTAATGTAAATATAAATAATTTAATTAAAACTTATTTATATTATGTTCATTATTTGACAAATTTCTGTCTTTTATGTTTCTTGGCCTATAATGACTATTGGCAGTTTGCAATCTTAAAATATGGCATTCTAAACCTGGCGAAATTCTTATCAGCAATCTATTCTTGAGAAGGATTTGCTTTGTTACATTTTGCTTCAATTTTTGTGTGGAATTTGCGATGTTTAATGCAATAAATTTCTTCTTTCTTCTTCTCTTAACTATACAAATAATCTCATTTAAAAGTATAGAATAACAAATTTGTATACTATGGCCTTCCCTGAACTTCTCAATACATGGAAGCATGTTTTGACTGTTTTTCCCCCCTCCATGTTACTCTAGGACAGTTTCCCTGCACGATTCGGAGGAATTCATTTTGTCAACCAACCATGGTATATCCACGCCCTGTATACTGTGATCCGGCCTTTCCTAAAGGAGAAGACTCGGAAAAGGGTATTTGTTTGTTTCTTTGTTTTTATATGTTTTCTCCTCCTCCATCCAATGAATTATGGTGCATACTGCATGCATGATATTGGCTATGGTGAATGTGCTTCTATATTATATATAAATATTCAATATTTTAAAATTCTTAGACTTGGTGTTAATTCTGAACAGTGTATGTGTGAAAGAAACATTTAAAAGCTAGCTCTCCTACTTTTCCACAAATGGGGAGGACATTTTAGCACATTCATTATATATTAGAGCATCAGTTTAAAATTAAAAAAAAAAAGCCATGTTACTGTATTGTTAATGGTACACTAAATTTCAAGTAGGTCTGGACAAAAGCGGTAATTTTATTAGTTAATAAAGTGGTGTTAGTTATTTCCCAATATGTATTGCCTTGAATATAGTGAATTTTGTGATCTCTAATATAACTTGGTAGTGATTGTCATGATCAATCACATTTGAGAAAGAATGTTAATGTGTAGAAATGTTGATATTTCTTTAAATTACACATTACACGTTACTTGAATTCTAAGATTCAGTTTCATCTAACTATGTGGATCATCACAATACTTACAACAAAATAATCACTTTTCTGAGAATAAGATAATTTATATTAAGCATTTAGCACCATGCATGGCACATGGCAAATGCTGATCACGATGTTAATAATATTGATTTTTAGAAATACATTTTGATGCTCCTTGTTTTATCATCCATACAGCTCTGAACGTGAGCTTAGTAAGCATTATGTCCTGGTTCAGAGCAGAGGAAAGTGAATCTTAGAATTGATAAGTAACTTGCTTACTCATGTGTACAACTGTAAGTGGAGCAGCAATATCTGAATTAAAATAGCTCCATATTTGGAGCAACTTTTACCATCGTTCTGTGACCAACTTTCAAGTGAGTCATTCCCCAGGAAAATATACTTCTAAATCTATATGGGAGATAATGTGCCATGTTTGTCAGTGAATGAGAAGGCACTTCAGGTATTTCAGTGCCATAGAAGCCTCATTGTGAATGGGAACGTGAAATAATTGTTAAGTGTGTGTTTCTATCAAACATTAGTGACTGAGAGTTTTCTGTTTATGAATTTGTGGAAAATATTCTGGTAGTTTAGGAGGAAGAACTCTGTCAACAGTTAAAATTTATATTACAAATTCTTTCTACCACTGAGAATCAAATACATTAATTTACTTTTTAGAATTCAGAAAAATGTATTGACATGATTCACAAGTAGCACTTTGAAATTTTGTTTTATGAAGGGATGATCGTGTGATCCAAAATACCTGCAGGGACTTTTAGTCCAAAATATACTAGCAAATGTTTTTGTAGTATTCATTCTTTGCCACATGCTATTCTAAGTACTTTACATTTATTATCTCATTTAATCCTTTAAACAAGGTTTTCCCCCTCTTTTTATAGATGGGAAAATTAGGCATGGTCGGTTAAACAATTTGCTCTAAACCACTGCTAGCAGGTAGTAGAGTTGAACAGTGGATTTACTGGGAAGACTGTTTCAGATAGAGGGAATAGCAAAATAAGAGTTCCTTAGATAGAAATGCTCCAGGTGTATCTGACAAATAGCCAGGAGACCAGAAAAGCTGGATCCGGGTGAGGTATTGGGGAGGGCAGACGAGGACTGGGTAGGAGGGAACAGGGTATGCCAGGTCACGGAGGGCCTTGTTCACCATTGCAAGGTTCTGGGCTTTCAGCAAGAGTGAAATGAGAAGCACTTGCGAGACTCTGAGTATAGGGACAACTTGTTCTGACGTGATTTTAAAATGATTCTGTTCTGTTGAAAAAGACTGAAGAAGACCTAGTCTAGAAACCAGGAAAGTTCCAGGTTTGGGGGTTATTTGATTGACTTTGACAATTTTGACAATGCTAGAAGAATGCACTGCTACCATGATTCTAGATGGAACTTCAGCATTTTAATTAAAACTATATGACTTGCAAATTTGCATATGAGGAAATAATTACAGTTAAAACACCTTTCATTTTATTTATTTAATCAATGTACAAGACAAAGCTATTATATTTTCTTACTGGCATTCCAAGTAATTCAGCATCATAGTATTACTTAAACACCTTAATACTTCACATGCTATAACTCTATGTTCTGTGAAACTGGTTAAAAAAACCCTAAGGAGTAATTTTGCATCTTTTTTCACAAAGAATAGTAGGTTCTTCGTTTTCTTAAATTAAATCTAGGTTTGAGTCTCCAACACACCAGACTGATGGGAAGGAATACAAACCTTGGGTGCTATGGGGTTCCCTTCTCAAAATCACACCAATACCTGGAATCATTCATTCTGAGTCTGGGATCTAGAACTTGTGGCTAGGTTTCAATCCACTGTTCCAATGCTCTCTTCAGCTGGTACCTGGCTGTGGTCTTGCCACTCCCCAAAAGCTGGCCGGGAATAGATTTCTCTTTCAGTTTGTACAAATTTCTATCTCTTCCTCGATATAGTGGACTCTCTGCTATTCCTTGATGATTTTTAAAAGTATCCCATCCTCCTCCTTTTCATTCCAGTCACCTAGCTTATTCGTTTTTATGATATAATTTAGGAAAATGGAAGTATTATTCAAGCTGATTTTCAGAATTGTACTAGGAACAAGCAAAGCATATGGACACAGATGCTGGTGGGTGGGTCTCATCTGGTTGCCCTATTTCTTTTTTTCAGTGAAAGAGGAAACAAGGCCAAAACCAAAAGTGATGTTGAGGGAGGAGATAACAGAGTGTTAGCAAAGAGAGAGGAAGTAGTGTATTGGATTACATTTACTTTTCTAAGGATTTATTTCCATAACTCTTGCATGACTTCACAGAGAAGTTTTCTTACATGAAGTAACACATCTGATAAAATAAAGGTTATATACCTAATAAAATAAGGTTTTCAGGTGCTAGAGCTTAGCTTTCCCAGGAAAATACTTTTCATTTCTTATGAAAAGAGCTTAGCAGGGAGGGAGGGAGGGAGGGAGGGAGGGAGGGAGGGAGGAAGGGGGGGAGGGAGGGAAGGAGGGAGGGAGGGAGGGAGGGAGGGAGGGGGAGAGAGAGCGAGAGAGAGAGACAGAGAGAGAGACAGAGAGAGAGAGACAGAGAGAGAAACAGAGACAGAGAGAGAGACAGAGAGAGAGAGACAGAGACAGAGAGAGAGAGAATTTTTTTCCTGGGCTGTTGCGTCTGCAGATAGAAGTGGGAAAGTGTAAAGTTTGCAATTAACTTGATTAACTTTGGGACAGAAGACATCTCCCACTTCTGTATGTATCACATAATGTATTCCAGACAGCTGTTTTCTCTGCCTATTTTGGCCAGTGATTTGCTCTCGTCTGCTTTTACTATTCCATAATTTGCTGAAATTATTTGTTGATTGGTGACTCCCATCCCTCTCATTTTATTTGATGTTGTAGACTAGTCTTTCTTTGTTTTTCGATATATTTACTTCAGTAGATTCTAAAAGTATGGAAAACAAAGATGAATGTGTTAGCCTGTTCATCTTGAACCTGAAGTATGAAATTATTGCTAAATCACTTATAAACTATAATCTTTAAATAAATATTATATAAATTTATATGAGATAACAACAATGCTTTATCAGAGAAGACTGATCTGCAGTTTTGAGATTGAAATGAAACAAGAGGAAAGAGGTAGCAATTTATGGAGAAACAAATCTTGAGTATGTAACTTGAATAATTTTCCAGTTTAACAAAAAACTATGTAGACAGTAACATCAATAATTAATATATACATAAAGCTTTACATTTTTCAATCCATTATTCCATTTTCTATTTGAACACTAAGCATGGAAATCTCTAGTAGACAAAATGCTAGCAACGCTACAGAACATAAGTCTTTTGGGACATGAACCTTCACTCAACCTTTCATTATGATGATGCTAATCTACTCTTATTTATATCACATACTTTGCATTATAAAGTGGTAATTTAGTGGTTGCAGTATTATTTTTATTGATGATAAAGAGAAAGCCATATTGGTGACAGCTTTTGGGCTTAATAACTTGGATGAGCTCTGTAGTTGATGAGTCCCTTATGAGAAGAATCTGTTTCAACAGCATTCATTAGCTTTGCACAGCTAACATCGGGATGGTATACAGATCAACATGCCCATCAGATTCTGCTTATGTCTCTGACTATGAAGCAGGAAAGCAAATATCTGGTTTCAGCGTTTTAATGCAATAGCTATCGGAACTTCTAGGAGCTACTTAAAATCCCTGAGCTTCAGAATTTTTATATGAAATATTAGGATGACAGTAACAGCCTGTCTGTTTCTCAGAATGAATGAGAGGCTTAAATATTTTAACGAACATGGAACACTCTTATTTTTGGTAATCCTATCTTCACTCCCTCCCCTCAGCATTTGGATTGTATTTATTCTCCTCTCTGTGTTTTCCCTTACCCCTCTTCTTGCATTTGTAGATATTTTTGCATGGAAACAACCTGAACAGTCTACACCAACTAATTCACCCCGAGATCCTACCCTCTGAGTTTGGAGGAATGCTGCCCCCTTATGACATGGGAACATGGGCAAGAACACTGCTAGACCATGAGTATGATGATGACAGTGAATATAACGTGGACTCCTACAGCATGCCAGTGAAAGAAGTAGAAAAGGAACTCTCCCCCAAGTCCATGAAGAGGTATGTCGGTGGGTAGCTTGGAAGTGGGCGGGGCCAGGTTCAAGGCATCCCAAGTTTAACTCCAGGTTTTATATTTTTCTGAAGTAGATACTTGGTGGGGATTTTAAAGCCTTTCCTGCATCCCCAATTGTATATCTAGGTATTTTGACTCTAAGTCATTAAAGGTAATCTCAACTTGGTGTTGTTCCAAATTCACAGGCAATCTAGCAGGGCCGTTAGAAGTCACCAAATCCAGTGGTTTCTCAAGCTGTACTTCAGGGTTCTGGTGTAGTGCCTCAGGCAAAGCAGGTGACGTGGAGACAGTGCCCATCTCCACTGCAATAAAAATGACTCTCCTCCTATCTGAGCAATTTATTAGACTTCTGTGTAAGATTTCCTTTAAAGAAAGGGATACATACAGTGTGTGTGTGCACATGTACATACACACACACACTTCAAACACTAACATTCAAAGCTTATGTTCTCTTTATGGTATCTCTGCCAAGTTTCTGTTTAATGATTTAGCCATTCCTGCGGCAAAACATTCTATTTCCCTACACCTTTAATCTTTATAAAGTTCACTGTTGAGTCAGAGTCTGACTCCCTGCTTTGGTTCTCATGGTATTTTTATACCTGATTTCTTTCAATCAACGCATATTTAATCATTGCCCTGTAATGGACACTTTCCTAGGTGTTTTGGATCCAATGTGGATAAAATGTACATCCAGCCATTATCTAGTGATGTTGGAGGGCAGGGTAGTGGCCAGACATGCACAGATGCGTAATTGCCTCAGATTTTGCATTCTGTAGCAAACTGGAAGACGTCTTATTCCAAGGTTTCCCCAGGACACACCAGCTCAGGGTTCATTTGGATAATGTAACAAATATTATTTATCAGTTCATTTCCCATCACAGAAATGTAAAAACCACAGCTCCTGCAAATCTGTCCTCACCTAGCTCAGGAAGGACCCTGGAGCATCTCATATGCCATCCTAAACACTGTCTTGCATCCCTCTCTGATGAAAGCCTTGTGGTCCTTTTGTCATTGCTCTGTCCCAGGCAGTGGCACTCCAGTCCTTAAAATTAGCCTCCTTTTTTGTTGCTGCTGCTGCTACTACTGTTGGTGTGTATGTGATGTTTTCCTCTTCCCAGACTGCTCTACTATTCCTTGGAGAGAATGAAAAGGCCAGTGACATCTCCAGCTTTAATTTCTCCACTAATCATCAAGCTTATATGCGAACCAAGTTCAGGCTTCTCAACTCCCTTCTCTTAAAACAAGGCTTCTTAATTTGAGTTCTGTGTTCTCTAATGAAAGAGGTTTATGGATGGACTCTTTTTAAGTGCTTAAAGTTGTATTCAAAATTGCGTGTGTGTGTGTGTGTGTGTGTGTGTGTGTGTGTGTGTATAGAGAAGGTGCCAAAAATATGTATACACTTTTTAATAAAGGGAAAAGCTGTATTAAAATTATGCTGATAGTAACCACTTTGAGCACCTCTTGTAATTGCAGAAATCAAACTTGACTTGTATTCATCTTTTGTTATCAGTATATATTATTACAATTTTAATACAGTTTTTTTCCTTTCTTAAAATGTGTATATATATTTTTGGCACCTTCTGAATGTGTGTGTGTGTGTGTGTGTGTGTGTGTAGTGCATTTTCTGGAGAGAAGGCATATATTTCATTAAATTCTCAAAAAAGTTTTCTAAAACAAAATTGGTTAAAAACTATTGCCTCAAAACAAGTTCCTTCTAATACAAATAATAATTCTAATGATGATAGTTGTTATAATCTACTATTAGGTTGGTGCAAAAGTAATTGCAGTTTTTGCAATTTTTTTTTTTTAAATTAGAGTTTATTGAGATGACAATTATTGGTCAAGTTACATAGATTTCAGGTGTAAAATTCTGTAATACATCATCTATATCTCACACCATGTGTTCGACACCCAGAGTCTGTTCTCCTTCCATCACCATATAGTTGACCCCGTTTACCCTCTCCTGGAATCCTACCCTCTTACCCTCTGGTAACCACTAAACTATTGTCTGTATCTATGAGTTTTTGTTTCTTCATTTGTTTGTCTTGATCTTTTGTTGTTTTGTTTTATATGTCACATATCAGTGAAATCATATGGTTCTCTACTTTTTCTGTCTGACTTATTTTGCTTAGCATTATAATCTCAAGATTCTTCCATGTTGTCTCAAATGGTACTATTTTATCTTTTCTTCTGGCTGAATAGTATTCCTTTGTGTATATACACCACAACTTCTTTATCCATTCATTGGAGGACACTTTGGTTGTTTCCATGTCTTGGCCACTGTAAAGAAAGCTGCAATGAACATTGGAGCACTTATTTCTTTATGGATAAATGTTTTCAAATGTTTTTGGTAGATATCCAGGAGATGGATTGCTGGATCATATGGTAATTCTACCATGTTTCCCAGAAAATAAGACCTAGCCGGACAGTCAGCTCTAATGTGTCTTATGGAGCAAAAATTAATATAAAACCTGGTCTTCTTTTACTATAATATAAGACCGGGTCTGTAATATAATATAATATAATATAATGTAATGTAATGTAATGTAATGTAATATAATATAATACAATATAATATACTTAATATAAGACTGGGTCTTATATTAATTTTTTCTCCAAAAGACACATTAGAACTGATAGTCTGGCTAGGTCTTATTTTCGGGGAAACACGGTACTCTTAATTTTTTGAGGAACCTCCACACTGCCTTCCATAGCAGCTGCACCAATCTGCATTCCCACCAACAGTGTATGAGGGTTCCTTTTTCTCCACAGCCTCTCCAACACTTGTTACTATTTGTCTTGTTGATGATAGCCATTCTGACTGGCCTGAGGTGATATCTCATTGTGGTTTTTATTTGCCTTTCTCTGATGATTAGTGATAAGCATTTTTTCATGTCTATTTGCCATTTGTATGTCCTCTTTGGAGAAATGTCTCTTCAGGTCCTCCACCCATTTTTTAATGGGATTGTTTTGTTGTTGTTGTTGTTGTTGTTACATTGTATGAATTCCTTATATATTTTAAACATGGACAGATAATTTTTGACAAAGAAGCTATAGACATACAATGGCAAAAAGACAGCCTCTTCAATAAATGGTGCTGGGATAATTGGAAAGCCACTTGCAAAAGAATGAAACTAGACTTCTATCTGTCACCATGTACCAAAGTTAATTCAAAATGGATCAAAGACTTAAGCATATGACATGAAACAATAAACTGCATAGAAGAAAACATACGTACTAAACTTATGGATCTTGGGTTCAAAGAACATTTGATGCATTTGACTCCAAAGGCAAGGGAAGTAAAAGCTAAAATAAATGAATGGGACCATACATATCAAACTTAAAAGCTTGTGCACAGCAAAAGAAACCATCGACAAAATAAAGAGGCAACCAACTGAATGGGAGATTTTTGCAATTGTTTTTAATGTTTTAAACTGCAATCACTTTTGCACCAACCTAATATTTACTGTATACTTCCTATGAGTTAGGCCCTTACTACAAAGTGTCTTTTTTGGTAACGTTAATTTATTTAATCATCACAGCAACCCTGTTCAACAGATATTTCCAAAGTCATATTGTCTGAGTGTGGTGAAAACAGGGTTCTGATCAGGCATAAGGTATAGAGGCTTCCATGTAGTTGACATAAACATTGTCTACCCCCCCCCCCCCACCATGACAGCATAACAGAGTGTCCTCACTCTAGAGCTGAGCTGTGTACGGATTTGGAGACAGCTGTCATAGGTGTTCCCTAGTCTTTTCCTTGGCCAACTAACAATGCTCATTTCCTTCAGCCGCTCCTTCTGTGCCTTGTTAACTAACATGGTCCCCTCCTCTGAGCACACTTCTCTCCATTTACTCTACGACCTTGGCAGCACCCCATCACCTGCATTCTGCTCACCTGCGCTACCTCCCAAACTTCCTACCTGCTGTCTTTGCCTCCTATCCTGCTCCCCTACCCTCCATTTACTATCCACGTAGCAATCGAAAATGTATTTTTTTAAATGTAAATCAGATCAGTTCACTTCTCTGCTTTAAAATTTTAAATGATTGCTGATTATACAATATAAAATCAACTACATCTCATGGCTTAGTGTGCTACATGATCTGATTCTGCCTTCCCCTCTTCTCTAAGTCTATTTACCTTTTCTCTCGTCCCCTACCTTTCAGACACAACATCCTCCTTTGTTCTCCTGCAGCCTCTCCAGCTTGTTTCCATCTAAGGGTCTTTCATGTCACCACTGGCTGGAATGCTCTTTTCCTACATTGTCCAATGGCTTGCCCTAGTCAAAGGCCATCTCCTCAAGAGGATCTTTGGGTCTTTCTAAGTCACCAGGTCTTAATCAGGTCTACGTCCTCCTCATTCTAGTCACCCCCTAGCAATCATTTCCTTTATTCTCTTCTAGCATGTGTCAGTCTGTGAAGTGACTGATTTTGTTTAATTTTACACCGCCTCCCCTCACTCCCAAACCCCCAATGTAAGCTTCAGGGAGACTTTAGTGCCTTTGTTTGTCTTGTTCTCTTCTGACTCCCCAGTACCTGGAATAGGGCCTGGCAAAAAGAAGGGCGTAGTCGGTACAAGCTGAATACATAAAGGCATCCTCTGCTGTTGGTGGCCCCTTTTAAGTGCCATTTTTAGAACTGGATAGGTGATCGCTAATGTTATTGCTACTCACATTGAAGTTCCAGAATCCTGCCTTTTCTGTGCAGACTTCATTGGCTGTCTTTCACTGTTGTTATTGTTGTCACTGTCATTCAGGCAGCCAAGCACATTGCTGCCTCATGTTGTGAGCTCCCTAAAACTAGCAAGGCTCTTTATTTTTAGATCCATGTCCTCAGAATGCTCTATTTCTATGGTTAGTTTTCTCCTCCAGAACATTATTTTAATTGATTAACTCCATCTTGTTAGATTTGGCTCAGTCTATCTACCTTTTGAAGTCTTTCTGGATCCTGATTTTCTTTTTCAATTCTTTAGGCCACTTTGTCTCCTGCAGACTTGGCTCACAACATATTGACCTCCCCAACCCTGAGTTTCTTGCTGCTGATGTGGGCTAATTAGAATTTCAGACATCCCCCTTTGTTTGATGTAGGCTGTGTACCATATATAGCTCTTATTGTTCTATTTGACAACTTCTGAAAAAATGAGATTAAGCAAGTTGTTTCACTTGGTTCTCATCTTGTCTCTGTCAGGGAGTGGCAGTTCCCCATCAAGGATGGGAGAAAATTGTTTCTAGGTTCCACTCTGCCCTCCTCTCCTTTATGTGCTTTTCCAGTTTTATGTCATCCTTAGATTGAGAGAGAAAAACAAATCATTTCTTCACCAAGGAGTTGTAGATAATTCTTCCTTTAGGTGAGTTTAACTAGATGTGTAGGGAGAAAACTTTGTGTAAATTTGTGGAGGGATAGTACAGTGAATAAAAATATACAAAATTCTGTAGATTGTGGGTGCCTTAAACTGGGGGAGTGTCTTCCGTCTGACATGTGTAGTTCCTAGGATAGTGCGTGGCACACAACAGTCATAGTGAGTCACAATACTAACACCATTTTGGTAATATGACCTCCATTTTTATTGAATACTATTCAACATCTGTTGCTACTACATGCCAAACCCTATCAAATGCTTTGTATATATTGAATCCTTTGCTTCTCTAAACAACTAATAAGGTAGTGGTATCCCCATCTTATTAATGAGGAGACCCAATACAAAGAAGGTAACTTCCACATGTCACATAACTACGAAGTAGCAATGCTAATCTTTGAACACAGACAATAGAATTATTTTAACTGCCTACCATTTTCTATCTGCCAGAACTTGTGCTGGGATTTATGTATGCATTATTTGATCCTCAGTACATCTGTATGATGTAGGTGTTATGGTCCCCATTTTACAGATAGGGGAACAAAATCTTAGGGAGTTAAAATAGCCTTCACAGAGCTATTAAATAGCAGAACTGGAATTGGAATCCATTTCTGTCCAAACTCTATCCTCTTAAACACTAAGGTATAGCACAACATTGTAGATGCATAATAAGAGAATAAATGATACCTGGATAATTAAATTTAAGTGATTGGTTTTCATGAAAAAAGTAAGTTATTTGTGCAAGACATTCGAGGCCATGTGGAGACGGCTCATATGTACTATGACTTAATGATGGACAGTTCCTTCTGTTGCAGCTGAAACAGACCAATTTATTAACAGTTATGATCCTGCACGAATAACCTTGTTGTTTTGTGCAAGAGAACAATAAAACAAATTTAAAATGACTAAAATAACAATTAAACACCAAACATTACTTAGTCATCTTAATCAGAAATTGTTTCTGCCTGGCTTGTTTTATCAAGGAGTTGTTCTATCTATGGAGCCAATGTTCATCATCCAGCAATCCAACAATTCTTGTATCTGTAGTGCATGCCAACAGCAAACTAGAAACCTAATCCCAAGTTGAATAGCCCACTGTGATTTAAAACATTTCGTTGAAGTCACCATATTAGATGCGTGATGTGTGTTTTAATAGAACACTATGGCAAATGCTTACATTGTGTACTTTGCATGGTCTGAAGAGCTTTTGTGTATACTCATTGAATATTATTAGGATAGACCTCAACATTTATACAATCGATTTAACTTTATGAGAATTTAAAAATACACTTTCTGTTAAGAATTTCTTTCTCCATAGTATAATTGCTGTATCTTCATTAGTCTTCATTTTGAACACTTAATACAGAATTATCCCTGGATAGAAGTTAGGACATTAAGATCCTACTGTGTAACAGACTCTGATATACGTTGTGTTTGCAGTAAGGAGAAAAACTGATAAGGTCCTTGCTCATGGAGTTTACAGCCTAATGGGTACCAGTTATCAAGTTAACATTTTAGTGCAGGGCAGTAAATGGACCTCTGTATGTTTTAGCATGGATTTATCTTGGGAAACCAATTTTTTAGTTGAGTCTGAGAAAACTGATGTTAAAAGTCTAATTACTAAGTGTTTTGTGCAGTTGTTCACTGTGTTAAAATGTATTTTATTCATGTACTTTTTCTAAATAAATTATTATAGCTTCCCTCTCTCCCTCCCTCTTTTGTGTGCGCACACACACACTCACACACATTCAACTTTTGTCAATCTCCTCTTTGATATCGGCATCTGATACCTGTTACTGAGATAAAATAGTGAAAATGACTTAGGAAATAAAATCTCCCTGTTTTAGTATTCTCACCTTCCTTTCATTCCCTCTTTAGAAAGGAATTTAAGTTTATTTAAATGGACTCAATTTATCAATTAATCCTGTAATTATTTTTGCTTTGATAATTAGTTCCGTTGCTGTTCTTTTTCATTAGCATATGCAGTTGTAGTTTAGCTTATAGTCTTTCTGTTTGAAAGTTAATGAGGTCTGCTAAGAGGCACAGCAATAGCCAATTGGCTGGAATGCAGCAGCAGGGGAAAAATTCATTACCAAGGAGAATTTTAAAAGGGCAGCTGCTTCCTTAATGCCATAGCTATTAAGATGGCAGCTTCCTGCCACAACAGCAGCATGTTTCATTAACTTTCCTCCTCCCCCGTTTTATGTTGTTTCCGAATATGTAATTCCCACCTGCTATCGAAGGCATGTGCAAAGGGTTTTCAAATTATTTGCTTTTCTAGTCATAAAGTGCTGCTGCCTAAGGAAGAGGGCTTTTAAGTTTTTAATTAAAATTTTTTTTCCAATTAGTTGACATTTAATATTATATTAGTTTCAGGTGTACAGCATAGCAGTTAGACATTTATATAACTTACAAATTGACCCCCCCAGAAGTCTTGCACCCACCTGACACCAAGTGTAAATATTTATTACAATATTATTAACTATACTCTCTAAGCTGTTCTTTACATCCCTGTGACTATTTTGTAACTGCCAATTTGCAATTCTTAATCCCTTTAATTTTTTCACCTCAGGTTTTTAACTTTTTTAAAGTCTTAAAACATTTTACGAAATTTTCAAGAGTTAAGATTGATTTTATGCTAATGTTCTAGTGGGAAATTGAACAAAACTCACATTCAAATTTTGACGTTTTTTCCTAGTGTGATTATAAAAAAAAGAAAAGATCATTAAAAATGTATATTTACGTTAAATTTGTTTCATAGAGCCCTTTAAGATAAGAATCAAAGCTCCTATCATTTCTGTTTCATGTCTCAACAATAATTTCACTGCAATAATTCCCCATTTGAAGATGTTCTATTGGAATTCTTCTGTCCTATACTAGAATTTCTCAATTTCAAAGAAAAGATTCTTGCTTGATTGGGAAGAGGAGATCTTAAGCCTACTATTTTGCATGCAGAATCCTTTGCTGTTCATTATTCCATTTAGAGGCCAGAGGGGATTGTTTCCTCTGATGAAAAACACCTACAGTAAGTGTGTCTCTCTCTGAATGTGCAGCATTCTCAGTTCATAAATTCCTTGATGTAGGGGGAGATAATTCACTTCAATGCACGAAGTAATAATGGAGAAAAGACAGAAATGAATGTGATCATTTGTTAATAACTCACTGGCATTGCTTTTATCATTTTCAGATCTCAATCAGTAGTGGATCCTACAGTACTGAAACGCATGGATAAAAATGAGGAAGAAAACATGCAACCTTTGCTGTCTCTGGACTGATAACTTCTCTACACTCCCCATGGATTAGAAATGGAAGGTACTTGTTTTCAGCAACAGGGACTGCACTGTGGAAGAATTCCCAGCTGGAAACATTTATTCTTGTTAATGTCGCATAACATATAATAAGGCATCGGGCTTTCCCATTTGCCTGAACCATGGGTTCCCTGGTTCAGTTAAAAAAAAAAAAAGTCAATAATTTATTCTGTAAGTGCCAAGTTCTTTGTAAATACAATGTAATCTTTATGTCAAGTTTGTAAATTTTGTTAATAACTAAAATTGGGAAAGTTTGGCTCATGAGTTCATGCCAGTGATATGAACTATAACAAAACCCAGAAAAGACACATAAACAATCAAAGATAATTAAATGTTGCCCTGTTTCCTATGAAGCCATATTTCAGCTCTCGTAGTGATTGTTTCATTGTTTTTCTCTGAAACTCTGTCATATTCAAATATACTTTTAATGGACACAGGGAACTAGGGAATTCTAGGAAATTATTATGATAAATGTGTTTCCTGTAATTTTCATTTCACAGAAAATGTGTTCTAGTGACTATCACTGGCCTTGCATTTTGGAGACAAGGAATGACAAATGATCTGGTAAACTGAACACTTGAACTCTTCTTTGTTGTTTAATTCCTGGAGACTTGTGAAAGATGTTTCCCAAATTAAGGTGTAGAATTCTGAAAGAGAGTAGGTTTTTTTTAAACTGCTGTCTTCGGAATGTATCTTTTATTCAAGATGCCATTGAATCCCTGTCTGATGTAATTTAAGAACATTTCCCCCTCAAAACTTTGATCAAGAGAAAGAGAACTCAGACTGAATAGCGTTCTGACAGCTAATTTTGAATATAAAAGTTGCTGCATTCAGATAAGGGGCTAATTTCTGATTATTGTGCACTGGTTGAAGAAACATATTCACACACATATATATTTTTACTGAGCGCTAATAAATCTTTGATGTGACAGGCTGATATAATAAATCATACATATTCAATGCTCTTAGAGATGTTACAGATTATTACATGAGATGCCAACTCTGGAAAACTACTTACACGAAAGTTAATGAAAGTGAGGTACAGTGAAACAGACTTTTAGTGAAGCTATTCAAGGTAATTCTAACTTAATTTGTAATGCCATCTGAATCTATACCATTTTAGTGAAATACATTTTTACCTCAAAGAAATAACAGGTCTCAACATAGTGTAAGCAGTCAGGTCACCAAGAGTCGTAATACAGTTTTTCTAAAATTCAAGTTAATTATCCTAATGATCCAATAACTACATTTTCTTTACAGAAAAGATTGAAAGAACATATTGCATCCAGGTGATATAATGAAAGCATCTGAGGGCATCTAAGACAGCATATTATAGTTTAAATACAGATTTAGAATGCTCATGTTATTGAAAGTTTTTATTTCATAAAAATTCTGCAGTTATAGCACATTTTAAAAATCTTACTTTAAATTTCAAATTCCAGTGTGAAAAGGCAAAAATTTTACCCCTTTTTTAGAGTGGTAATTTTTGAGATTGAGAATTTACCATGAAAATATTCTTTTGAAAGAGAAATATCTCAAGGAATTCTTAGAAACCAACAGAAATAAAGGCCTATAGCCGCCTTTACATACTTTCTGGCTAAAAGCTTACATTTTTCCAGTAATAATTCTACAGCCAAAAATCTTAAAATCTGGATCAGTACACCAATTTGCAATATCGCCAATGGACCATCTAATATTTGTAAAAATACATAAATAATATAAATGAAAAAATACCTTAAGAATGCCAACCTCCAGTCAAGTGAGAAAGAATAAGGACTGTCAGGTATTCTGTTCTACCTATAAATATTATACGGTAGAGATGGGAATGAATTGGGGATAAAAAGCCACAGCAACTCTTATCTTTGTAAGAACCCTGATCATTTTTGTTCTTACCTTTTTGCCTACCTGACATACATTTCACAGCCTTGGACTTTATAGATTATATAAGCAAGTGTTAGGCAATATGATGCATTGGAATAAAACACAAAGGAAGTAAGTACAGATGGGCAGTGAATTTTTCAGTCTCACTAATTTCTCTTGGAATGCACCATTTATTGCCAGTTTTCAGAATTCTACCAGCTTCAGATGTCAACCAGCATAGCCAGCTTCTTTCTGCTGTCATAAGACTGATGTCATGTATAAAAATAACTATGAAGGCATATTTTTATGTGTATACCTATCTAATTATAAGTATCATTCACACTATCTCCCTGCCCCACATTTGGAAACTGCGTCAGCATGGTTGCTCGTCTGCTTTTCTTCAAATGAGCAGTTGAAAATTGGCTGGATTGTGTAAACTATTTTGAAGTGAATGAACAAATTACAACAACGTTGCCTTTTAAAATTGCTCTATCTAGTTCAGTCTGAGTAAACTCATCTTCCAGGAGTGTTTTTGAAGCTGCTTAGTCAAGGGATATTTGGTTAACACTATAAATTTTCCACTTGGAATCAGCTAACTAGCATTATTTAGGAGTTTTTTTCACCCTCATGTGATTTTCTGTGTCTTGTAGCTGTCTGTTGTTACATAACTTTGCAAATAAGCATATTTTAATTTAATTTAGACTCCCACTCACACACACACACACACAAACACTAAACTGTTTGCCCTAATGAATTTGCTTCTCAATTTTGAGAGCTATACGTTGGTTTTTTAGTTGTCTTCTTACTGAAAATATGTAGACATCAAAAAATTATCACATTTGATTTGGAATAGTCCCGTAGTTCATTTACGTCTCTCACCCCATGTGATCTACCTTCTATCCTTGTATCTTTTCTTCTTTCCATTGTTTTAGGGATTCTGCTGCCAAAGCTGCTTTAAAAATAAATAACTTCTCTTATGTTGTCAGTGATATTTGCACACATTTTTGACTGATATTTTAAAAGGAAGAGATTATCACAAAATATTCTTTAACAACTATGAAGAGTGCCTTCTTAAAAATGGAATAAAGCAATGGTACTAGATTATGGATTCTATTTGTACTCTCTTCCGAAAAGTAAATACATACATCTATACTATAAGGGTGGAATATAGATATCATTTGAATAAGTATATTTGAGACCTTGCTGTGAGCATTCCCATACAGTTTTAAGTTTTTGTTGTGTAAATTCAATAGAGTAATTCGAACACGTTATTGACAAACTTGGCACTATGCTCAAATAATATACAAATATTAAATAGAGTTTGCAAGCAAGTTTTTGAAGTGGGCATGCATGATTTCTTTCATTTCAATAATAGTTTGCATAAGTGTAGGCAGAGACATTCCTGAAGTCTTTTCATATAAAATGCTTGCTTACAGTACTGAACATTCATACATTCAGAAGCAGGAAAGCCAAACAGCTAGGTTCTTTTTAATACTGCTAACTAGGTCACATTGTTAAATTAAACATTTGAAGTGCCTGTAATACTCCTGAGGGGACCAGAGGTCCCTCTAATGCATGAAGAAAATGGAAAGTTGTTTTAGACATTGGGGAACATATTTATCACTCTTCACAAAAAGAAGTCCTTAGACCCAAGGCAGTGTGACATCATGAACAGACTTTCTTTCCTAAAACAACCTAAAGGTTCATGGACATGTCTATAATCCTTTAGATAAGTTGTTATATCAAGAAAAACCTGCTGAGAGGCTGTACTCTGTTGTTTTATCTAAATATCTAATGGGTCTGGTTAGTTAATAATTTATCTCTTTTGCTTCTTATTTTGTGTGTACTAATACTACTTCAAAAATTGCCAACAGCCATGAGGACATTTCAGAATGATTTTCAACACACAAAATAAAATGAGTTGAGCTCTGGCATGGTATTTGAAATTTCAGATATGGTATTTACGCTTTTTACATCAATAAGCTAATAGGCATATACTCCATTTTATATGTGCCAAATAGGTATATAGCTTAAAAAACAGTGATGCATTTTAAACTTATGAGGCCATTAGATCACAAAAAAATCAACAGGCAATGTAAAATATATTGGGACAAAAGTAGACTATTGGCTAAATATTCAGAATGTGTATCTATCTTCAGTAGTGAAAAGGACTTGTTTTTTGTTTTAATTGCTGCTTTGCAGTATGCTGTTGGAACTATTTAGCACGGCTTACTATTTTTAAAAAGGTAAAAATACAAAAGGAGGCTTAGCCTTGAAACATTATATCATCATCTTAATGGCTTAGATAATATAATTATTTTTCATTAATTTAAGTTTTTATTTTGTAGACATCCATAGGTTAATCCTGTGAAGGTTATTCTGAGCTGAGTGTAGGAATTTATTCTCCTGAACTGTAGGAAAAAAATATAAAATAGCAATTCTGTGGATTGAAAGACCCAAGCTGTGATAATTTTTCAAAGAAGGAAGAGTGTAAATGATACTGTTGAAATAAAATAAAAAAGATAGAAACCAAATAAGTATAGGACTTAAATAAAATAATTGCACTTTTATAGTTCATAGTGGACATTGTTACAATTTAGAAGGTGTTTGGTCAGTATCAATGCAAATATGTTTGTCCTTAATGATAACAATGCAGATATTCTGTCAAAATCATTTCTCGTAGTGAATGAGAGGGACCTAGATGAATAGCAAAGTACATTTTAATAAAACTTTTAAGACTGAACCAATCCTCAACTATTTTGAAAAATTGCAATGACCTATATATATAATGGGTTTGCAAATAAGAGACGTTAAAAGCATTGTCCTGTTTCCAATCCAGTTTTTCAGTTTTGATATTTGTTCCAAAGATAAATAAGATAAATAAAACTCCAAAAAAATAGCTTTTGTTTTCAAATATTACAGAAAAAATAAGATGTCTAAGATTTCTACAAGTCCTTGATAAGGATACTAACTATACTATTTGGCTCAAATATCTCTGACTTTTTGAGGAACATACTTATTCCAACACAATATCATAAATGGTATAATATAATTTTTGAATAAATACTCATTACTGTTACAAGAAAGCATTAATTTTGCATGTGGTAAATATTGAATTTGGGAGTACTAGATATGTTGCATCTGTGAAATGGAGATTTCCAAAATGTCATCTAAAAATGGACAAAATAGCTTTGTTATGAGAGAAATTGTAGTTAGATATTTAGATGAGAATTTGTGAAATTTTCTGATATTTGAGTGTTTGGGGCTTAAAGGGGAAAGCACATAATTCATTTCATCAAAATTATATTTTCAGTATTCTAAACTTCTTGACAAGCTTTCAAAGATAGTTTGAATTAAGAAGTAAATTAACTTTTAAGTTACATATAGCAATGGAAATAATTAGTAAATACAATAAAATTTTCACATTTTTTATAAAGTTATTGGATTAGACAAGTGACTAAATTCAGAAATTTGAATTGCAAAAACCATTGATTTAAATAAATCCTATTAAATATAATTCCAGTCCAAAATATTAAGTAAAATAAAAATATTCAGCCTGATTTGAAAATAATGCTTGCTCAATAAATATTAATTTTTGTCATCTGCGAGTTTCTACCATTTATGTTACCTGTGTATGAAAGATCATCTAATGAGGGAAAAGAGACATTTACCTAGAACTCTCTATGATAGACTTTACTTTCTTTGGCTCAAACACGGATGATTTTCCTGTACCCAGCTTTTGAGGTTATCAAGTCATTATTGCCACCTCTTCCTAAAGTGATGTCAGGATTAGCCCAAGTTTCTAGCAGTGACTGCAGACGCATCCTGAGTGGGAATAAACCCAGAGCAACCAGAGAATGCATGAAAAGCCATAAATAGGGTCTCCACTTCTTTCACTACAAAGTGTGTTAAAATATATTATTAATTATAAATATAGAAAACTATTTCAAAATGCCAAGGGTTTCTGATATCAAAAGTTAAATAGTTGTCCAATGACAGGAGGCCGTGGGGACATGATGGTCAAGGTTCTGATGTGTAGCCTGTTTTCACAAGCAACATCAAAAATCTTTCTCTCTGAGTATCACTTCTCTCTAAGAATAAAAATAAATATGCCCTTTTTTCCTAACTGAAACCATAAAAGTATCAGTTAGACAGAGACTATAAACATTTTGTTGCCTTTTAAGAAAAAAACGTTGATTTTATGTATATATATATATATATATATATATATATATATATATATATATATATATACCTTTATATTTCACTCAGTTGAATAGTACTGAAATATTTGCATGCTGATTTATAAATTCTTACCTAAAAATTTAAAAATATGTGATAGGATTTTAATGCTAGAAAGTATGTTCTTTGTATCTGGGATTCATGGTGAAAACTGGTCATATCCTTTCATTTGAATTCATATATCTAAACATTTTTACTTGGATAGCTAATGGACATCTCACATTTAACATTTACAAAACCAAACTTCTCTTCCTCTACCCTGAACCTGCCTCCCCTTTAGCCTTCCCATCTCACTGTCAGCTCCAACTTTCCAATGTCTAGGTCTTAAATTGTGGCATCATCTCTTTCTCTCCAAGCTTTCTCTCCAGATCATATCCAATCAACTAGCTCATACTATTGGTTCCCTCCCCCACTCTCTCTTTCTCTCTCTCTCTCTCTCTCTCTCTCTCTCTCCCCCCACAAATGCGAGCGGGCACACAAACACACTCACGCACACACATAGTGCCAAAAAAGTATACATATTTTAAGAAAGGAAAAAACTATTAAAATGGTAATACTCTATATATACCAATAACAAAAGATAAATACAAGTCACATTTGACTCCTGCAATTACGAGAGATACTCAAAGTAGTTACCATCAGCGTCCAGACACTTCTGATTATGCTTGAGCAACGTTGACCATCTCTTAAAATGTGTATACTTTTTTTTGGCACCCCGGTATCTATCTATCTATCTATCTATCTATCTATCTATCTATCTATCTATCTATCATCTATCTATCTATCTATCTATCTATCTATCTATCTATCTATCTATCTATCTATAGATCTATAGTTATATATATAGAATATATAGATCTATAGAATATATATATATATATTATAGATATATCCACACTCTGACCATAATTGAAAACTATTCTCATTCTTCTGGCCCTTGGCCCCTAGAGTCAAGTTACAACACATTAGCAAGAGTGACTTCAGATCATTTTATTGTCAAAACTTGCTGCAAGAGTACCAACCAAAGTTCTTCTAATGGAGTATGAGAAGGGCTGGTATGAAGTTAGCAAACACCAGTACAGCAGAATAACGTATTTTCTGAATAGGTTGGCATTTTTGCTTGCACATTATAAAAGTAATTATTCAATACTTTAATGCATTTCAAGTCCTACACATTATGCCCTTTCACCCTGATCTTGATTCTTCTTAGATCATCTCTTAAGAATGTTTTCTATACTCTTTAATTTCTTGTCAAACTGTCATCTTTGTTCCCAGAACTTGCCAAGCATTCCTCACCTCAGAACTTTTGCTCTTCTTTCTGCCTCTTTCCCCCAGATATCAACATGACTTATTTCTTCATCTCCTTCAGATGTTTGCTCAAATGTTACCTCTTAAAACTCTCGAGGTTTCCCAATTTAAAATTTCATGTCTCTGTTTTTTCATATTTTCCTTTTCTGCTCTATTTCTTCTCCATAGCTTTCCTTTTATCACCTTCCAATATACTATATAGCTTATTTATTTTATTTATTTAAAATTTTCCCCTAATAGAATATGAACTCCACACAGGCAGGAATTGTGACTGTTTTGGTTACTACTGTGTTATTGGTGCCTTGGGCAGTTCCTGGAATTTAGTAGCAAATCCAAAAAGATTGCATGTAGATCTTAATTTTTCAACGAGAGTATTTATTTCTTAATAAGAAACATCTTTCTGTTATTCATCATCAATAGGATAATTTTTCTCTCTTATGATGATGGAATCATGAACCAAAAATTATATCCCCCTCTCCGAAGTTTTCTGTCAGTACTTGAGCTTTATCTTGGGAATTATTCTAACATCATTGGACCCTATATCACACAAATGACTTTCACTTATTCTTGAAGAAACAGCAAGATACCTCAGATGAAAAGTCATTTTGAGCTTGAAACTATAATAAATTGTTTTTCAATGAAAAAAAATTCCTAGTCAATTCCAATTTAAAATATTGAAGGAAGTTAAAAGACCATTATTTCTCCAACATTGGAAGCCAGATTAAGAGAAAATGCCTATCTGGTTACTTTTACTAGAAAGGAGAAGGAAAAGAAGAGGGGAAGAATTTATGATCATACTTCCTCTAAAACAATTATAAGATAAATAAGGAAGTTTTTCGGTGTTTCTAAGATCTCCCCATGATGTACAAATCTATATATTATGACCATTTAGTCTATGAACTCACTTAACAGAAGTCTTATATCAATTAGGTTTTATATTTGATATCTTTACCTGTTTTTTATTTTGAAAATTTATAGTTGCATCACCATATGACAGCATTGCTCATGCTCATGTATCTTAACTGGCTTTCCAACTTTCTCATTCTTCTCCATATTTTAATTGCAGCTACCATTTTCTGAACCTTATAATCATATTTGTTATCCTCAAATATCCCTATGCTTTTATTTCCTACTATTTGGACTGACTTCTCCATAACTTTAGTAACCGAATATCTTAGATATTGGTTCTTGATGTGATGCATTTCTGATTTTTATCCTTTGCAGTTTATCTTTTAATTTTTACCAAACCTATGTTATTCCCTTTTATCCACTACACTGTGGTGCCTTTCTGTACATTGTAATAATTCAAGCCTTCAGTTTTATAATCTCCTATCAGGCCTTCTATTATGAAGACACTAAAAAGAAAGGATTGGCAGATGGTATTGTAGAAGGAACTATAACTTAAAGAATAAGGATAGATGTTTGAAAATGTTTCCAGAAGACAACCAGTCTTTTAGTGGCTTTGTAATAGGTACTATGTAAAATATTGGTAATCAGTATAGACCATGTTTCTTGTCAATTACATCAATATATGGCAATGAGGATTAATGAATAATTTGGAAAATCTATAGAGAAGAAACTAAATTGCTCTTGCTCAGGAAAAAAGTCAGAATTTTCTTATGTTTCTTACCATTTAATCTTTGACAGTCTATACAGTGGAAGCCATTTGCTGCTGTGCCATCCTTTTTTGCCAGTCTTCAAGAATGTGTTTAGCACCCCTTCAAAAATAAAGTGTTCAAGCTCAAGTATACACAATACAAGGAAGATACTGTAGTTTATGTTCTCTTCTACTAAGTTTTGTTTCTTTTCAGAATTTATTTTTATGATTGATTCCTAGTAATACCATTCTTGGTAAATTTTCTTAATTATCTCCTCATTTTTAATGGATATAGTAATTTTACAGGTCACTGTTATGTTCTTAAAACCATACTATGAATGTTTCAGGTAATGTCTAGATTATTTCATGTCTTTTTTTGATTTCTGAGAATGAATGGAGTTCTGTTAAATAAAATGGCACTAAATGAAATTTCAGATTCAGAAATGTGAATGTGCACATATGCCCTTTAAATTTTTTTAACATAAGCCAAATTTAGAAAACATGTCAAAGAGCTATTAATAAATTTATCATTAAAATATGGAGACATACGAAATTGATGTTAGTATTTGGAAGTATAAAATGCTTTTAAATGTATGGCCATATTGCACTGTTATTTTGAATTTATTGTTGATTCAGTCAAATATATTTGATAAAATTGGTATACACACCAAATCATTAGAAAGTCACTTCTTGACTTCTAGAATGATAGAATGGAGATGGAAGTTATAAAGTCTTCCCTTGAAGTAGTGGAGTGGTTTGGATGACGTTTTCAGTTTATCTCATTTTTAACATTGACAAATATTTATTGAGCACTTACTCTGCCCCACGCACTTTTCTAGGTTCCAGGGTTATTGTAGTAAACAAAACAAAGCTCCTGCCCTTCTGAAAGTCACATTTTAGAGGAGAAGGCATACAAAAAGCATGCAAACAATTATATATTGTTTTAAGTGAGAACAATATATTTAAGTGAGAATGAAGTCTTTACTAGTTTAATTTGTGTGACCTCTGGTACTGTTTCCTCATCTGTGAAATGGAGCAATAATTGTATCTATAATATGAGCTAGATATTGATAATTGGACCCCTTTATTTTCACGGGAAAATGCAATATAATCTCATAACAATACTGTTTTGGAGATGGCTGTTAGGGTTCTTTGGTTCTTTCCTTTCTGCTCAGCCCTGGAGGTGGTTGCCAGAGCTTTAACTGCTCAGGGGAAATACATCTCATAATCTGCCTTTCAGGGTCATCCAGAGGTGCCAGTTCCTGCCCAATTTTGTCCCTTTTAAGGTAAATTCTGTACTGCTTTAATTCATTGTAACTGAAAAATAAACATTGATTTTCATCGGAAAATACAAAAAAAGAACCAAAGATAAGCAAATTCTGATAAAGTGCACAATTTAAACTTGTCATTTAATCTGTTATTTTCGCTTATCCATAGAAACAACAAACCAGGTTTTCCTGGATAAGTTTGGGTATATTTTATGTACCACAGTTAAGGGAGTTCTGATCATTGTGGTTCCAGAGGTGCCAATTTAGGTAGTATTAAAAGGATTACTTCCTGTTAGTATGTGAATTTAATAAGCTTTGTTTTTTTAGAAAGTGGTCATATTATAAAGAACCTTGAGAAGCTCATCTTGGGAAAGTCTCAAAATATGGGCAGAGTAGAGGACACCATGAATATTAATTATAACTCCTCTAGGAGGAGCCATGAGTAAATAAATATTTGTTTTTATGAAATAAAGAAAAAAACATCAAGCAACTCCATCTAAAGGAAACAGGCAGCTTCCTTAGTTCTTTTTTTTCTTTTTCTTTTTCTATTTTATTGGGGAACAGTGTTTTTCCAGGAACCATTAGCTCCAAGTCAAGTAGTTGCTTTTTGTTTTGTATTTCAATCCAGTTATGGAGGGCACAGCTCACTGGCCCATGTTGGAATCGCACTGCTGACTTTGGTGTTATGAACACTGCACTCTAACCAACTGAGCCAACCGGCTGCCCCAGCTTCCTTGTTTCTAGTCATACAGACAATCACTAAAGGAGAATATCTGTTAGGGCAGACTGTATGCCATGCTAATTAAAGAACAGAAAATCGAGTCTAATTTCACATACTGACTTGAACAAAAGAATATTTCAGATCATCAACGATTCATTATATTTGTGAAGAACAATACCAGATAATCTATTATGATTGTAATAAAGTATCTTGTTTCTGGTTGTAGGAAAATATAGACACCCTTCAGATTGCCTAGTTTTGAATTATTTGTTCGTGAAGTTTTTATAAATTTATTTTCCTTGTTTATTATATACTGAAAATTTTAGCCAGTATCTAGAAAAAAGTTGTGGTTTTTACACAATATATTTACTAACAGGTATTTGAAAGCATTTTTCTAGAGCAAAGGACTTTCAACCCTATTTTGCCACAGTTGCTCTTTTGTCATTTAAAGATGGCTTAACAAAATTTACTCAAGAATAGTAAAACAAACTATAGATATAATTTAAGAGTTTCAAAAACTAGAAATGTCTAAGCGTATTTTTAACTTGGAATAATTATGAGGATATTTGTTAATTATTCAACATATTAGTTTAAAGAAATTGACAAAAAGATAATTATTAACACCTAAGTAAAAAAACCTAAAGAAGTTTTTTATCCCTCAGGCATGGCCCCCTCACCGTAACCAAAAACTACCTCTCGTTTTGCTTTCCTTGAGAATAATAGATGCTACTTCTAGAAAATTGTTTAGAGATTAAGTAATCTAAATTGCTTATTTTATTACTGTATAAATGGAGACCTATAAAGTTTGTCTTGCTAGAAGTCACACAACTAATTAAGGAAAATGCTTGTAGTGGGACCAAGTCTCAACCAGTCTGGAGATATTGTTGTTGCTTTGAATAACTTCTCCCTTGCTCTCCAACCCTTTTAAACTCTGTTCTGCCTGCCTATGATCCCATTTCATTTTCTCCATTTCTCTCCATGCCATTTACTGTGTTTGGAATTCTCCACCAGTATCATATTAGGTAAACATCTGCCAACACAAAGAGGCAATACTCAGGGATATTCAAATTAGAAACAGATTGTACATATCTGCTATTCCCAGCCTTTTAGGATCTTAGCAATCAATAGATGTGGGTGAGCCCAGTCATGGAGAAAGATGAAACTTCTTCAGGCCTATGTCTAAGTGAAATGGTTGTCACTCATTGAAGTTGGCTTGCTTGTGTTGAGAAACATGTGTTCCTTGATTTTAAGAAAATATGATGGGGTGCAGTTCAATACAGCTACTCAACTTAGCTCTTGACTATCTTCTCTACGTTTGTCAACGATTTAAGGCAAGTAGAAGGCCAGGATGTTGGAGACTTTTGTTATCATGTGGCTGCCAAGCAGTTATGCGGTATATAGGAGGGCTGTGGTACCGTTTGGGAGAGAGCTTCCCAGCATTTTCCCTGCTATATTATCTATGATGTGCTTTTCTCATAGAATATACTATAGGAATTTAATGGACTGGAATCTTTAAAAGACTGGATTTTCTCAAATCTTAAAAAAAATTGGAGAGAAGTGTGGATCCTAACTGGTTAATCTAAGCATACAAAAGTATTTAATTCAGTTCATAAGAAGAGAATAAAAAGACTGCATCAAATTTTACCTGAGGTTATCTCAGCATTTGTGTTGTTGAGTTTGGAAAAGGTGGCTTTGCAGTTATTTGGCTACTCTCATTATACATGACTTCTTTTTCATGACTTTTAAATTAATGTGTGAAAACACTGCATTAGAACCATACTGAGAATATAAATGTTACAGCGAATCATACTCTCTTAAAATAGCACATTAAAAAACATAGTATTTATGACACTGTTTATTCTAAGTTGAGAGTAATCTATTTTAAATATTATTTCTCTTTGGTAAAATAAATTATGATTAAAAACAGCATAGCTCTATATATCATACCTTATACTATGATAAATTTCAAATGCATTACAAATTGTCAAATAAAAATCAGGAAGCCGTAGATGTGTCAGTAGAAAGCATGAAAGAATGCCTTGATAATCTTGGAGTAGAGGCCTTTTATCCCTATAATTCAAACTCCAAAAAGAAAAAAAAGGATACATTTGACTAACTAAAATTCAAAAAACTTCTGCATGGAAAATAATTATAAGCAGAGTCAAAAGCAAATGACAAACTAGGAAAAATTTTTAACTCATGTCATAGACTTAGAACCAAGTTCTCTAATATGTTAAAAGGTTTCTAGGAAGTGACAGGAAAAGGAAAAAAAACAATAGAAAAATGGGCAGATGATATAAACAGATGGTTTTCACAAAAGAAAATATAGTGTCTCTAAAAATATGAAAAGATGCTATCCCATACTCCAAATGAGAGAAGTAGAAATTCATTTGAATTGCGGAGTGTGTTGGTAATGCACTCTCTCTCTCCAAGGCTGTGGGGAAATAAGCTCTCCTTTATATTGGTCTTAGGATATATGAAAATTTGGCAATATCTATCAAAACTAAAATAAAGAAGTGGACTTTGACCTAGCCACTCCACTTTGGGGAATTTATCCTTCAAACATAGTCTCTCACATGAGAAATATTTCATAGGATATATTCAAATATATTTCTAAGGATATTCATAGGATAATTGCAAAAACAAAAAATTGGAAACAAATGTTAAAAAACATGACATATTCATGGAAAAGATACTATACAGATTTGACATAATCTGCTAAAATAAACCATGATACCATTCAAATCTAAAAAAATAAGAGAACACTTTATGTACTAAAATAAAAAGATTTCTAAGACATGTTCAGAAAGAACAGCAAACTATAAAATAGTGTACAGAATATGTCATGTTTAATGTAAAAAAGTGAGGAGGGGAATAAAAAATATTCATATGAACTTGTATATTAAGGAAATACAGAAAAATATACAGGGATTAATGACATTGATTGTTTATTGGGGGAATTGGAAATTGGGCGGATTGAGACAAGGGTGGGAAGGAAATTTTCACTTTCCACCTTTCCACGTTTTTTAAATCTTTGATTTTTGTGAATGTGTTATTTATTGAAAAATCAAATAAAAAATCTGGAGAACTTTTTATTGTCTTAAACCATTTTGACATTGCTAATAGTGAAAAAGTTTGTAGTATATATACAGAATAACAGGAGTACGCATGTATCCACCACTAAGCCTAAGACATAAAGGATTCAAAGTCATTACCAATAGTTTTAAATCCTCTTTCATGTCTCTACTTATGCCCTCTGATTTCTGCTTAAAGGTAACTATCCAAAACTATGTTGATTATTAATTTTATTTTCTCTATAGCTTTACCACTTATGTGTATATTTCTTAAAAATACAGCTTTGCAAAGAGTTCACGTAAGATTGTTCATTTCTTCTTTGAATGTTTGGTAGAACTCAGTTAAAATTATCTGGACTGGTATTTTCCTTATGTAAATATTTAAACTCTAACTTCATAACCTCAATGATCTGAGGACTATCACAATTTTCAGTTTCTAGTTGAATCAGTTTTGTATTTCTTTTTCTAGGAATTTAACCATTTTCAATGACATTTTCAAATTTATTTGCCTACATTTTGTTATAATCTCCACTTTTAAAAATACGTATGCTACATTTATATTCATCTTCCCTTTCTACTCCTCATTATTAATATATATCTTTTTATTAGAATTGCCATAGTGAAACAAGATCAGCAAAAAATCCTACTTCCATGGCTGTCATCAATATTTGATAGCCTTCCTTGGATTCTCACACTTGTGTTTATTATCTGAGGATTTCTTTTATTTTCTTGCCAGTTTAGCATTAGTTTTGTTTTGTTGTTGTTTTTGTTAATATAGCATTTCTACATGTTTTGTAGAGGGAACTATTGTCAGAGTTTTTATATATCAATAGTACAAGAAGTCTTTTAAATTTATTGCCAACATAGGAACTTTCAACTCAAACAGAAAAAAGCATCGGAATCATAAGTCTAATTTAGTTTTTAGGGAATGTCTATTTTAGGAACTTTGCTATTCCCTTTGTGATGTGTTTTTTATCACCAACACTTTGACATATGCCTCAATGCAATGTGTTTCAATATAGTAAATTAAAAGAAAAAAAAGAAAATCTTTTGGGTGTAGGAAACTAAATACCTACTGATTTAAGAATAAATGTTCTAGACATAATTGATGCACATTAAGGGATTTTATATTGGTTGAAATAGACAGTGAGTTTTCTTGGAATCACAATTGCTTGGTCATTTATTTTTCTCTTGCAGTTAATTTATATATTGGTCTAAGCAAAAAGCTCTCAGATTTCACTTGCCGCCTATAATACTCTTCTATAATACTAGGCAGATTTTCCTAAGGTCATGGATACACAGAGTGTTCAACAAGGAGGCTGTCATTTCTTCCTGGGTTCCTTCGCTTTAAATAATCAGGTAGCAGAAATGAAATCCTTGTAGGATTAAAGGAGGCAATGTTATGGTAACCAAATTACTCAAATGGGATTCTTTCGTGTGTGTGTGTGTGTGTGTGTGTGTGTGTGTGTGTGTGTGTGTGTGTTTAGAACCTCCAGGTTGTCTCTATAACAGTTTCTTAACACAGTTATTTTATACCTTTTAGAATGGGTGGTCTAGAATCAGGGACAGTCTCTTACAAGATTTATCATTTGTGGACCAACACAAAACCTATCACAAGTTACTCAGACCCTAAGGTGATTTTTAGATTCTTAAATAGCTCTCTACTATTATCTGGATACAAAGGTCCAAATGAGTAGTAATAATATAGGTAGATTAAAACATCTCATATGCATTTAAAAATCAGGGACAAATGGAAATCACCATGTAAACCACAATACTCTAGATTGGTGATTAGCACCATAGCCTCTCAGGTCAGACTCTTGAGTTTAAGTCCTTTGTATTAGTTTGCTAATGCTACCTTAACAAAATACCACAGATTGGGTGGCTTAAAGAACAGAAATTTATATTCTTACCATTATGGAAGCTTGAAGTCCAAGATTAAACTGTTGGCATGTTTGGTTTCCCTTGAGGCCTCTCTCCTTGACTTGCAGATGGCTGCCTTCTTGCTCTGCCTTCACAGGATCCTTTCTCTGTGCTCCCATAGTGGTTTATAGTGTTCATGTGTTCTCTTTTCTTATTGATCTTCTGTCTGGTTGTTCCATTCATTATTGAAAATGGAAGATTGATGTCTCCAACTATTATTGTTGAATTACCTATTTCTTCCTCCATTGTCAGTTTTTATCTCATGCATTTTGGAACTCTACTCATATATATCCATTTACTGATTATAAACCTATATATATATATATATATATATATATATATATATATATATATATATATATATATATATATATATAAACCTTTATATATATATATATAAAGGTTTATAGTCAGTATGTCTTATTGATGGATTTTTATCATTATAAACTTATATTAGTGTAAAGGAAGTCATAAATTTGGTGCCACTTTTGTTCCAAATGCCTTCATCTTTTATTTTTATATGGATAGTAGCCCCTTCCCAGGTTTTGGAACCCCATTTGAAGAAAGAGAAAACTACTACAATGCTTTTGACCAACGTCTTATAGACCATCCATTCCTATATGCTCTTACCGCTAAGCAACTCATGCTCCGTCAGTGGAGGATGCCGCGGACCAAGGGCAAATGGGGAGCTGGAAAATAGCAGCAGTGTCATGAAACTGAACTAGAAGCCAGAGAAGACCAAGGCTTTTCAGTTTGAGATGAGTGTTATTAAGCAAGATTGAAAATAATGACCAAGAAAAGTCTCAAAATATTGATGAATGTTGAAATGTTCACTATCAATATTGTCGCTAAAGACCCTGAATTATATTACTTTACCTTACTTATTTAATATATACCTTATCCTACTTTTTAAATGTTCTTAATAAACATGGAAGAAGAGAGAATCTATTATGTGCCAAGTACTTTTTATCTTACAAAAGGTATTTTTAACTCATATGTCACTTTGATGAAAGTAAAGATTTTGTGAAGATGATTTCAGAGTAATAAGTGGAAGAAGCAAGATTTTAAAATATGGTTATCTTATACTAAAGTTATTTTTACTACAACTTTCTGCTCTTTAAAGATATCTTGACATTACTAGAAATTATTTAATGAGGACATTCTGCTTTTGAAAGAATCCTAATAAGTAGAAATTTTATAACATAATGTGTGTTATAATGTGCAGCAAATTAGGCATGTCATATCTAACATGCATTGTACAATCAAAACAATCAGATTAATTGATTAACTGCTATTGAAATTGATATGTTATTTCATAGTAATAAAAACCCCTCTCTGTTATGTTTATTTAGTGCAATGTGATTTTCACCATTGACACATTTGCAACATGTTTCAATAAAAGGAAGATCTAAGACATACAGACCCATCTTATAAAACAATGCTATCTGCATATGTTACATATTTTTAATTCAATATAGTGACTGATGTGTCTGGTAAAGAAATGAGTTTGTTTAAGATACCTATTATCTCCATTGAATGGAGAATGGGGACACTGGAAGGGTCTCTTTCTTTCACAGGACAGGTTTGTTGAGTGAAAAGAATGGCATAACATGAGAAGCACTTACATGCTTACTCTCATCTTTGTCTTCTTTTATTTTAGAAAATCTCTTACACTGACTCTATTTGATTCTGCCATATTACTTATTCTTTGAGATGACATAGCAAAAAAAAAAAAAAAAGATGTTAAACAGATTTCTGGGAACACTAACAACTGAAGCCTACTTTTCCTTGGTTTATTATATTAACCATATGGCATCTACCAGTTTTTCAAGATCAAATGAAAGCAGGGGTTTTAAAAAGAAAAAGAAGCAAAAATAGAGAGATGAGATATGTGAAATAAAACTTTTCCTGGATGTTCTATCTGGAAGGAGATAAAATTACATAGATATTACATAGACTGAATCATTTAATTCTGTCTATAGCTAGACAAGTGATATTAGGTGTAGATGAGCTGGGAAACTGCCTACAGACATGGTCTGTATGAGACACCAAAACATTATTGACATACTTTGGAAAGATTTAAATTGTTTCTGCTCACACTCCCACATGGTAGAGATCAGAAACATTTCTAGTTAATATACTATCTCAGTTTTATTATTATTATTTTTGCAATTTACAATACAGTAGAAATTTGGCAGCCAGTCATAGTCAGTTGAAATTCTGAAAATAAATAATTCATGATGCAGTACTGTTTATGGGAAATTAATCTGAATTTTAAACCATTTGCTATACCTCCCAAGTGATTTCTGAATAGAAAAAAAAGTGCTGAAAATAGAAACTATGGAACAAAGTTATTTATTAATATATTTTAGAATATAAATCCTGCTTTGCCCAATTAAAGTGAATCAGTAAATGGTGGTTCTATTTGATATATAATATTTATAATGTACACAGAAAATCAAGACATTCATTTATAGCAATATTTATAAACAACAAAATGAATAGAATGATAACAATATTTTTAATCATTTTATATGCATAACTGAGTGAGCAAGAAAATAAGGGGAAATATTTAAAATAAGAGTGTAAAAGTTTTAAAGTACTTGCATTATCCTGGATGGTGGGTTTGTGGAATGGAGGGGTGGGAAGTGGGTGGAGGAAGTTGTTATTCTACCCTCCTTGGGTATTAAAAGTTTAATGAAGATTTGATCCAGGAAAGGAATCTAAATTGAAAATAAGATCCTGCACTAAGCTAGGTTCCGCCAAATGCTATTCTCTTATTAAAAGAGTAGAACAACTACTCCATCAGGGAAGCCTACCCTTATAAGAAATATTATAGGTATTAATCTGGATCCTGGTGGGAAACAATAACTGTCCCCTGACAATTCATAACCAGGTGGACTTGGGGTTCCATTTTACACTATGTTAAGTGATCTAAAAAACCATCATCAGAAATAATATTTTAAAAGAAATCTTAGAGAATGGTTTCCCTGCAGTGTCTGGCAGAACCAGAAGCACAACCCTTCTGGAGGACATGCCAAACCCGCATTTCCCAGGACTTCCACATACAAAGAAATCCTGAATATAAGTTGATAATAAAAATGTATAATCCAGGAGGAACAAATTTACCATGAGGAAGAATCATCAGATACAAGAAACAGTAGAAAGAGTAGTTTTCCTCTTAAAAGTTTGGATATTAGAACTATCATATGAAGATTATAAAATAAGTAAAAGATGTCTAAAAATTAGTAAATTTACTCACCTTTTTTGTATTAAATGAATTAAGAACTTGAATGTGAAAATACAACTTTACAATTTCAGAAGAAAATATAGATGCCAGGATAGGGAAGAATTTCTTAAGTCCGTCCCCCAAAAATTGTAAAAGAAAAGAGAGATACATTTGATTATAGTAAAATTCTCTGTATAACAAAAGATAAACTTATTTAACCATAAACCAATTTATTTATGATGAACTACAGACTAGCAAAACCTAGTTGCAAGAAATATATTCATCAAAGAATTTGAATATAGGGTATATAAATCAGTCCTGACAATCAATAAGGAAAGGTAGATAATGCCATAGAAAAATGAGCAAACGGTTTGAAAGAGAAGAAACATGAATTGCTAATAAACACATAAAAGATGCTCTCCAGAGATGAGGGAAATTGAGTTAAAATAACATGATGCTAACATCACACACCCATGAATTGAGAAAACTGAAAATATTTTGCAATACCAAGTTTTGGTGAAGTTGTTGGGGAAATATATTAAGTGCCATCGTTTGAGGGCAATTTGACAATATCTCAATTAAGTTGGAGATAAGAAATCTCTTCACTTTTAGGTGTGTATTCTTTTCTTTTTAACTTTTTAAAATTTTATTGGGGAATATTGGGGAACAGTGTGTTTCTCCAGGGCCCATCAGCTCCAAGTCATTGTTCTTCAGTCCAGTTTTGGAGGGCACAGCTCAGCTCCAAGTCCAGTCACCGTTTTCAATCTTTAGTTGCAGGGGGTGCAGCCCACCATCCCATGCAGGAATTGAACCGGCAACCTCGTTGTTGAGAGCTCTAACCAACTGAGCCATTCGGCCGGCCATCTGGAAGCTCAGCGGCAGCTCAGCTTCAACCTAGTTGTGAAGGGCACGGCTCACTGGGCCATGTGGGAATCGAACCCACAACCCTATTGTTCAGAGCTCATGCTCTAACCAACTGAGCCATCTGGCCGCCCATAGGTGCATATTCTTGATGGGGTTAGGACACACTACTCCAAAATATGGTACCTTGGTATCTTGACTGTTTTCAACTGAAGGAGTTTGAGAAAACAGCAGCAGCAGGAAGGTCACTCTGAACCCTCATGCAAGAGGTGCTCTTTCTATACTCCTAAGACAAAAAAAAAAAAAAAAAAATGCAGAGAAAAATCAGAACAAACAGGCCTTGCTAGGTTTTCCCCAGTTTACTGCAATTACCTCACATTCCTTGACATATCATATTTTCCCTCAACTATCCACTCTTTATTAAACCTAGTATTAAAACACTCAAATTTAACCATTTCTTCAGGTCTTCACTTCCTTATGAAGGCTCCTGTGTCACATAAAATTTATATTAAACAAATGTGTGTGATTTTCTCTTGTTAATCTGTCTCCATCAGTTTAATTCTCAGACCCAGCCAGGGACCCTAAGAGGGAAAATAAAAATGTTTTCCTCCCCTACAGTCTCTAAAGAAACTTTTGATCATGCACATAATCATCCTCCCCGCAGTGTTGTTTGTAACAACCAACAAACTGAAAACAATGTAAAGGCCATCACAAGAAGAATGAATGTCTACCTTGGGATGCTATACAACAATTAAAATAAAATAACTGGAGCATTATGTTTCAAAGGAAATTTGGGTTTGATAGCTATATTATGACGCCACTTATATAAAATTTAATAATTAAAAAATAGTCTATTCATAGTAAATAAAAGTATAAAAACATCATAGCTGGAGGTGAAAAACACCAAATTCAAAATAATGATTGCCTGCGGGGAAGGAAGGAAATGTGATCAAGCAGCAATTCACAAGTTTCAAATATATGCATAATGTGCTCCTTTTTAAAAAGCTATATATTTTTAAATGATGTTCTGAAAAGAATTTTAAGCTTAAGTTGGATAAATATATAAATATTCATTCTATTATTCTTAAAATTGTACGTTTGAAATATCTCACTATGAAAAACAACAAAAAAAGTGTTTTTAATCCCACTGACTAAATATGTATTGGCCTGATCATTAAATAATTTTGGTGGAAAAGTGGCATTTTATTAACCTGCCCAAAGGGCCAACATGTCTCAGTGTTTTCCAGGCCCGGTATAATATGATTACATTAGGCACAGACCCTTGCCCTTGGGGTGGACATCATACGCCTTGGACAGTGCTGGTAGAATAACGTTCAGCTAGCCCAGTGTTCCAATAAACAGGGCCAAGGATGTTTAGTCTGCAAGGCTGTTATGGACCGAATTGTGTACCCCAAATTTCCTATGTTGAAGACCTAAACTTCAATGTAGCTGTATTTGGAGATCGGGAGTTTAAAGCAGTGGTTAAGGTTAATAAATGAAGGCATAAGCATGCAGCACTGGCCTAGTAGAACTGTTGACCTTGCAAGAAGAGGAAAGGATGCCATTGAGGACACAGTGAAAAGGAGGGTGTTTGCAAGCCAAGGAGAGAGGCCTTATGAGAAGCCAAACCTACCAACACTTGGACTTCCAGCCGCCAGAACTGTGAGAAAATAAATTTCTGGTGTGTAAGTCACTCAACCTGTAGTATTTTGTTATGGTAGCCCTAGCAAATTAATACAGCTGTTATAACCTTGGAAGATATGAGATTGGAAGCCCAGAGGTAGCTCAAAGACCAGATGTAGAAAAATTATCCTCAGAGGACTCCATAATCAGATTTGGGAGGTCTGGGAGGAGGCCAGACTTTTTATTCAACAGGAGTGGGCAGAGATACAGATGTAAATAACAGAGAAAGAAAGTCTGCTGTGGCAGTGGAAAATAACTATGTAGCCTTGGATTGTCGATTTAGCATAAATGCTGCAATGATTCATTTCTGAGTTGATAAACATGTTTTTCAAAGTGAAAGGCAGACAGACAGGATGAAGTTTCCAGCTAGAAGGGCTTCGTTACTGAAAGGTTTATAGAGAAAAGCCACTCAGCTCATGCCTCCACAATGCAGGAAATGAACTGGTGCTGGGGGCATAGTTTTTAGTTTTGATGAAACACAGACAAGGGGGAACTCTAGCAGTTTGTTTATTTTTATTTTATTTTTCAATTACAGTTGACATTCAATATTATTTTATATTAGTTTCAGGTGTACAGTGCAATGGTTAGACATTTATATAATGTATGTAGTGATACCCCTGATAAGTCTAGTACCCACCGGGCACTACATGCAGTTATTTCAATATCATTGACAATATTCCCTGTGCTGTACTTTACATCCTTTCTTTTGTTAATAGCTCCCTTGCTCCACCCTTCTTCCCATAAAAACCTTCCATTTTGTACAACCCCTCCAAGTGCCCTTCTAGTTGCTAGATGCAATGGTGCCTGATTCATGAATCGCTTAATAAAGCCAATTAGATCTTCAAATATACTTGTGTCGTGCGGGAGCACTTGGTTGAATTTTTTAAACAACACTTAAAGAATAAAGGGAAATTAAACTATATAGATGACTTGGATCTGAGCCCTACAAAATTCCAATATTTAAAGGTCTGGAAATAGAGAAGTAGTTGGCAAATGTCACTATAAGGGATTGCCTGAGAAGGGGAAAACTAGGGGAATAACGTTTTTAAAGAAAAAAAAAAGGGCGTGTTTCAAGAACAGAAAGTTGGTGGTCAGCTTGTTGAATTTGGCTGAAAAATCAAACAAGTTTTCCTATGATTTAACCATTTGGTGGTATTGGGTTTTTGTTAGAGTGGCAGAGCTGGAAGCCAGATTAAACTGGAGAGTGAGGTGAAAGGGCAAAACTAAAGAAGAAAAACAAAACAAAACAAAACTGTAGAAAGCTCTTTTAAGAGACAGCTTATAGTTAGTTTTATCTAGAGCTGTGATTTTTCTCATTTGGGTGTGATAATAAAGGAAAGGGCTGGGGAATTAATTGTACCTGTAACAAGTTAACAGCGAGGAATATGGAACTGAAGCTATGTAGGGAAAGATGTTAAGCCACAAGATATAGCATAAATGGTAGTTTTACCAGAGAGGGGGGCTTTTCTTGGGGAGATGTCCGGGCTTGGCTCTCACATCAGGGGTAGAACCCGGCCCTCAGGAAGGAGAACTGGGAAACTTAGCTGCTACGTTCCCAGAAGTTGGTCCTTTGTGGGGACAGGGTCCCAGAGAGCAGTTTCCAGGCTCTGAGCCTTATGTGGAAAGGTGCTGGCTCAGGTAGTAGATGGCCATCAGCTGTGACTAATTGGCCATCAGCTGTAACCAGTTAGCTATTAGCCACTAATATAACTGCCGTGGCTAAGCTAGCAAGCGCGGCTTGCAGTTAGCAAGGGGTTGGTTTGTTGGCAGAGACGCGGAGGGCAGGTTGTGGCTCCTGCTTCCTCTGTCTCCAACCCAGCCGCCAGCGAGAATATAGTGGTATGACTCCCCTACCTATGGCTCCGTGGGTGTTCCTTTTGGCCTCACCATGTCCTGCGTTCTTGTGCGGGGAGCGGGACCAGAGACCCTGCATGACAGCCCTCCTTGGCGCGGTGTCCAGCTTCTTGGCATCTCGAGCAAAGAATTGAATGAGACACAGAGGTAAAGTGGTAAAAAAAGTTTATTTGAAGAGATAGTACACTCCAAAGAATTAGGAGCGGACGGAGCACAAAGAAAAGCGCCTCAAGTCTAGGGGCCCAGGGTGGCATTATTAGGAGAAAAAGGGCACTACAGAGAGTTGGGAGCCAGCCCCGAGAAAAGGCAAGGCTCAAAGCTCAATGCTCAAGAGGATACAGCTCACAGGAGCCTGGAGGTTTTATCTTTTTTCCTCTGGGATGGACTGTAAACCTCTGGGAGCAGGACCACTTGATTGACACCTGTGATTGATAAGGGGCTATTACTTCACACTCTTAGACTGCGCATGTCCCTTCCCAGAGTTCAGTCTGTTATAATGATATTAATGAACGTCTGGGCATATGTAGGACGTTACAATGATGGTATAAGGAGGCTAGGGTGAGATGGAGGTCCTGGCGATGCTCTCACAGGACCGGTCCAATTTGTTGTCTTTTAGTCTCCTCACAGTGGCTAATGGTTAGGGCAGATAAGGGAAGCATTGGAGAGGTCTCCAGGTGATGCTCCCCATAGATTGTGTTGGACAGGCAGGAATGCAGAGAACCAATGACCTATTTCTAACTGCCTGCCTTGTTTTCCCTGAGAGACATGGTCCCCATAAATCTCTGTGGGGATTTGAGGGACAGGTAGTCTCTTTTTTGTGTATCTGCTTCAAGCTGAGAAGGGGGGTAGAGCTGTCCTTACCTCCTGAGGGTTCACCAACTTCTCACCCTGTCTGATCTTAAATAAAAAGGGGTCTCATCTTCCTTGATCAGGATGCACTGGGAGCCTCGCTGGGATATAACTCGTATCCTGACGGCTCTTAGTTGAGGAGAAACCGGCGTTAATAGGTTAAAAGCACTGGCACCAGTAATAGGACTTGAAGCCCAATTATCTTGATTTCACCCAGGGGTTAAGTATGGACTGGCCTGGAGGAGTGTTAAAACCCATTTGGTCTCTGGGATAGCGGTTATTTATCCAAGAGTTAGTTAGGTCTGTAATAGCTTGGGGGAATGTTGGGCTACAATGATTATAGCTCACAGGCTTTTAAGTGCTAGTTATTAAGCAGGGGTGAGAGACAAAGTGTGATTTAGGCTAGGACCAATCTTTAGTTTAAGGTTAAGAAACTGATTAGAAGAGTGATTAAGACCAGGGCCTTAGGAGCTAAGAAACTAGGGAAAAGGAGACTTAAAATTTCTATAGTGAGGGGCTCTCCTGTATCAGTAGGGTTAACTGATGGGTGATCTCTGAGTTATATGAATAACTGATTCAGGAGCTAGGGAGAGGTGCTTGGCAATTGACTGGAAGAATGGCACACTGCATACGGCATTATAATAAAATTGATTCCTTGCTGATACATATCAAATTTCTGAAAATAATTTGTCACAATTTAAATGATTTGGTCCATGAGAAATGGAAAAGACAAAGGCAGTGCCTCAGCTATTCAAACGTCTGAACTCAGTAAACATTTATTAAATGAAAAAATAGTTTTTAGCAATAATTGAATCATTATTTTTTCCCTTTAATTGTAAATATGCGTAACTTTTTTTTTTAAAGTTATTTTATCCAAATCTTGGGGAAATTACAATACTAATGACAAACAAACCAAACTAATCTAGGTAACTTGCACTTTCACTGTTGCTCCTGCTTCTGTAAAATAACAAGATTACTGCAGCGATAGATTCCTTTGGTCTTCTTTGTGATTCTTACAAATTGTTGCATGATTGTTTCTCTGAAGGTTATCAAAATACGTAAAATAGGCGGGCATGGGAACACAACTTGTGTTTCCTCTATCACAAAGTTTCATTTCAATTCAGCAAATATGTATTGGGCATCCAATATTTGGTGTGGCCCATCTAGTTGCCTGGATAGGAATATGAATAAAAAGCAGGCCTTACCCTTGAGGCCCTTACAACCCACTAAGAGATTACGATGCAAAAATACAACTGAGTGTCATGCAGCATGAAAAGTGGTAGAGTTATAAAGTAAAGTGGGGGGACTGATGAGGAAGCAATTTTTTTCTGAATAAGATTAGAAAGTTGAGAGTAAAAACAGACAGTTGCATATACGAAGTTATGTTGGTGTTAGTTCTTGAAGGCCGAGAATACAATTTTCCAGGAAGACTAGTAGAGAAAGATATTCTAGGCCTAGGGAAAAGCATGGGAAATGTCATGAACAGACGTTAGGCCAGTGTGTGATATATTTTAGTGATAGTGACCCACGAGGAATGGGTATAGAGTGAAGTTTGGTGGGGAAAGTGTGGAGGCAAGACTGGAAAGCAAACTGTGACCAGGTTGTGGGGTGAGGGTTAAGTGGGGCAGGTAGTGGGTGGGGGTCGGGAGATGGGAAGTAATGGTGCTGACTTTCATGGTGTGGAAGGTGGGAAGCAAACAGACTTTTAAACCAGATGCTGATAGGATCTGTGTTCAGATGGTTTATTCTTCCTTTCATTAAATTATTTTACATTTTCCTCTTTTCAATCAGAAGAGCATTTATCTAGCAGCAGTCTCAAAGTAAAAGAATAAATATGGAAGAATGGAAAATCAGGAGAGTAATTTATATTACCAGGAATTACAATGAACATTGAAAAGTTATTGTTCTGCTATCTGACTGCATGCAATGCCCCTCATCATGTGGGTCCTGCTTATCAGATAAATGTCATCCTTGGCCCTCCTGTATGTGGATCCTTTCCTTCAGTCTTTCATGATGAATTATAAGACTTGGAATTCACTATGCTTTTTTACTGCTATGTCTTTTCATATTTTGATTGCTATTTAAAGTAATTTTTCCTTTAGTGTTTTTTGTTTCCTGGGTAGTTCCAATTTATTGTTCAAGAATCAGCTCAGATATGATCTACTCCAGGAAGCCTGTATATTTTGAATCTGGGTTAGGCCTCCACTTTCGTGTCCCAGTGCCATCCTGTACATATCTTGATATTACCATTGTTCCGATTGTAGGCCACTTGCTGAACGTTTTCCCACATGAAACTGCAGGTTTTGTGTATGTAGGCACTGTGTCCTACCTCCATATTCTTGATGCCATATACTTATAAGATCCCCAAACATTTATCAAGTCTAATGAAACAGAATGGAATGGAAAAAAACAAATAGATTTATTGAAAAGTCAGATGAAGAACCCCTCTATAGCCAAGGCCTGGATGGTTCTGTTACCAGAGAGTAGGCTCTTCTCGGCGCAGTGTCCAGGTTCTTGGTATCTCGAGCAAAGAATTGAACAAGACACAGAATAAAGTGGTGAAAAAGTAGTTTATTAGAAGAGATAGTACACTCCAAAGAGTTTGGAGCAGACATATGCAAAAGAAGAGGCTCAAAAGACGCTGACTGGTGAGGACTTGGAGTTTTTATCCCTTTTTTCCTCTCTAGAATAGGCTGTTCCTTTCTGGGCATGGAATCTCTTGATTGACACCTGTGACTGACAAGAGGCTATTACCTCATCTTTTTAGACTGCGCATGTTTCTTCCCAGAATTCAGTCTGTCATAATGATATTAATGAACTTCCGGATATATGTATGCTATTATAATGCTGGTATAATGAGGCCCAGGTGAAATGAAGGTCTTTGTGGCCTTTACTGCACAGGTGTGAGTGGCCAGTTTAATCTAGTTGGGTATTTTGTACCCATTTGTTTGCTCATAGGGGTAGATAATTATTGTGAAAAGGGAAAGTTTTGGGCAGAGAAAGGAGGTCTTTTGGTAGCATTTTATGGGTTGTGTTGGACGTGCAAGAATGCAGAGACCTGATGCCTATCTCTAACTGCCTGCCTTGTTTTCCCCTTGAGAGACGTGATCCCTATAAAATCTCTATGGGAAGTTGAGGGACAGGAGGTCTTTTCTTCTGTGTCTGCTTCCTGCTGGGCAGGGATGTAGAGCTGTCCCTACCTATTGGGGGATTCACAGAACTCGCACCCTATCTGATTTCAGATGAGAGGAAGGGGTCTTGAGATTCGCCTGGAAGATGATGTTGGCTTCTTTGGTTCAGACTGGCAATCTTGCTAGGGCATCATCCGTATCCCCAAGGCCCCTAAATGAGGAAAAATAGATTTTGGTTAATAAATTTAGAAGTGTTGTCTTAAAGAGCAGAGCTCAAAGCTATTAATGTGAGGTGGCTACATGATGTAAAATCTACCTGTTCTATGGAGCCTGTGGCCACTTAACTGGCTATTCGGTTGTCGTTAATTGTCCAGGAGTTAGGCCCAGAATGGGTAGGAGAGAACATTGGGCTTCAATGATTACAATCAACAAGCATAAATTACAAGTTTCAGGGCAATTATCTAAAGCAGGGGATAGGATATTTCTATGATTCAGGTTAAAAACAATCTATTATTTATGATTAAGAAACTAATGGAGTTAAAACTCTAAAGAAAGAAAACTTAGAGTTTCTGTAATGAGAAGACGTTCAATTTGGCCTGTATCAGTTCTAAGCTAGAAATACTGGTGGAGCATAATGAAAGCAGATTTCCCAGGCAGTAGCAGATTCAAATATACTGAAGTGCACATACATAAAATGTAAGTATGTATATGTCTATATATGTCTATATATGTCTGTCTATATATATATATATATATATATATATATATATATATATATATATATATTCTAATCATTTAAAAATGAATGTGTCCCATTCAGAATAGAATCGATTTTTTCCCTCAAAATTCAGAAACAGGAAGGATGGATAGCTTTTCCTAAGATACTGATTTAAATGAATCAACTAATATTAGTCTGGGTATAATGAACTACAGAACCCAGGACCTTTAGGCCATAAATCTACCACACTGAAAGCTTCTAAAAGCTAGAAACCCAGCTTTATATGTTTTTTTTTTATCTAGTACCATGTCTAGGTTATAACATATACCAAATAACTGCCCAGAAAGGAGAGTATAAGGATAGTTCAAGTACTGCTTTCTGGTTCTCAGCTTCATGACAAGTCACATCAACATAGACCTTTCTTTCTAATATATGCGTATTACTTGGAGTTTATCTAGATAATGTGTGTCAAAAAAGTTGATTTTCTTTCTCTTAATCAGTTTGGAGTCATTGGTAACTTAAATCTCAGTCCAAAAATAATTAGTGACATTTTATGAAATAAATGTAAGCTTAGTCATTTTAGGGACTGTATAACTTAATGTTCCTTCAGGGAAAACACTTGAATATACATTTATTTCTTCACCAAATGTTCTCATATTAAAAATATTATTACTCTTCATCCCAGATCATAGGATGAAACTATAATTTAGTATTTACTTGTAAACTAATTTGTAAGTAAATATAAGATAGTGAAATGAAGTTTTGTTGTTTTTGAAGTACAGTAAGATTTTTTTTCCTTGAAATTCTAAGAGACAATAACTTCTTCAGGGAATTATTCATTGAATTGCTTTTCCTTATTAATTCATATTAGCTGTACTATTGCTTTGATGGTCTATTAAATTTGAGGTAGGTATTATTTTGATTAAAAAATCCAGGGAACTAAGTAACGTCTCATCATAATCCATAAGCAACAAAGTTCCTCCAAGTTTTTCTCAGGATATGTATGTCAAATCACTTGAAGCTTTAATCAATTATAGTTTGAGGCCAGGCTCTGTCTGTCATTCAACAAATATTTATGTGGGCATAGGCAAAGCTCTAGGTACAGGGAATAAAGACAAAGTCCCTGCTCCCATGACACATTTTTAATACGAGAAGACTGTCTGTAATCATGTAAGCAAGTAAATGGGATAACTTCGAGGGCTAAGTACTGTAGAGAAAACAAAACGGTGGAGGCAATGGCAGAGAGTGACTCCGTGAAGGAAAGGCCCACTTCAATTAGCATGATTTGGGAAGAAGTATTTGAAAAGGTGACAACTGAACTAATTAAAGAAGGGCCAAACATGTGAAAATCTGTGGAAAGAGAGGAGTGGGGAGAGTAGGAGTTAGAGGGATGGTGAATAGTACATGATGAAATCAGAGAATGTCAAGATTTGGATTTTAGGCTGGATGCAATTGGATGTCATTAAAGGGTGTTGAAACTACACTAAAAAAGATGTAAGGAGTTTGGTCTGTGGGCCATTAGAGTAGAATTAAAGAGATCTGTTAGAGGCTACTAAAGAGGTTCGGTGAGAGATAGCCATAGCTTACATTAACAAGTAGCAGTAGAGATGATGACAAATGGTTGGTAGGATTTGGGATATATTTTGGATGTATAGTCAATGGGATTCTTACTGTTCAATTGGGAATGGGGTGAAAATCATCATAGTTGGTCCTAGGTTGGGATCTCACCAGATGGCAGTGCCATAACTAAAGATGGGAAAGAATGGAAGAAAATCACTTTGGAAATGATACAGAATCAATAGTTCTCTTTTGACATCTTGAGTTTCTGGTGGCTATTAGACATCTAAGCAGGAGTAGACAGGCAGGTAGAAGGAAGATCATGGGAGAAACCAGGGCATGAAGACAAAAAGTTTGGAAATGGTGGGATATATACTATTTTAAAGCCATGGAATTTAGATGAAATCCCCTAGAGAGAGAATGTAGATGGAAAAGAGGAGAGTTAAGACAGGAGTTACTGTGCAAGAATTCCATTTTGGGCTGAGGTAAAATAGTTTGTACATTGGTATGTTAGCTGAAGTAGAAAGGATGTGGGAAGAATATGACAGAGTCAAAGTTCTTGACAAGTTTTTGTGTGTTTAGTTGTTGTTCCGAGCATTTGAGGAAGGCTACATTTGTCTTCTCTGATTGGTTCTTTCAAATTGGCAATTTTACCTACCAAGTTATGTGACTCTTTGAAGGAAACAAACTGTAGGTGACTTACCTACCAAATCTGAAGACGTAGAAGTTTCTGAGGCACCAAGCACTCAGGTTATGCTGTGTACCACCAGCCTTTCCACCTAAGGTCCTGCTCATGCTATGCCTACCATTCCCAGGGACTTGCAATTTAAGTCCCTGGAGTTTGTTTTTCTGCTACACATATATCTTATTATATGAATGTCTCCTTAGTATCATCATTGAGTTCATCTTTTGACTCTTTTTGAATGTTTGATTCTAAACTCTAATCAAATCTCAATCCAGACAATCTCATTGCTTTATTTTATGAACCAGCAATTTTAACTTCTGAGGGGAAAGGTTACTTCTCCACAGACACCACAAGATTCTGAGCTACTCTCTATCTTTTTGTTGCTGTGGTAATGGCAGTTTCCTTTCATCATCGTGGAATTTGAAGTTAAATAGTTGAATAGTGGAACAGGCAAATAACGGAGTAAACTACAATAAACCAATAACACATGACAGCATTTCCTTGTGTTTGAAAAAGGCTGATGTGTTTTGACTAAGGGAAGAGAAATGGACAAGTATATTTCATGGGTCCTTGGCAGTGAGGGCAGAGAGCAGGAAAGGTATTTATTTTGTCACAAGGAAAATGAGGGCAGAAAGATATATACAAACCACCTTCTCTGCTTCCCACACAAAAGGGATGGAAAAGGAGATATTCCCTGTTAGCAATAATATTTTAAAAGGAAATGAAACCCAATTTGTTCCTAAGTGCTTTATTCCACAAATGCTAACAGGAAAGGAAATTCCTATTAGGCATGGTGGATTAATTAAATTCTGGATTTTAGTATTGTGTCTTTTCCAGAAATAATTATAAGCGGACAATTATAGATATCTTATAATTCATTATTAAGGGATGATAAGATAGAGGTGTAAAATAGAAAATGTATGTCCCCTTTTTAAATAATAAATGCTTTAGTTAAAAGAATTAGATAAATCCACATTAGCAAAAAAGAAAAGCCACAAGAAGAAGTCCTGCAGAAAGATTATTCCAGCATTTCATAAATATCCAGTGTTGTCCTTATTTTAAGCCTCTGTTGCATCTATAATGAAAGCTATTTTATTCTGTTGTACATCAGAAGGAGATGAGAATGTACTTAAGGGAATTTGATCCAATTAGTGTTACATTGCTGACCTTTAGTAAAGACACCAAATGATTCAAGGGTAAGATTGAAATAGATGGGTTATGCATTGCATATATTCTAATGGTTCAAAAGTGTAAAATAATTTACCTTGGGATTACAAGCAAGTGCATTTTAAGATTTTATAATCTGAATTGTGCATAGCTGTAGGGCATCATTTCAATAAACTATTCTTAGAGGAGAAATACAGTCAAATGAAACTGAACCATGTAACAAAATTAACAATATGCATCTGGTAAATTACTTCCTTCTAAATATATTAATACTATCAAGACTGATCTCTACTACCTGCTGAAGCAGTAAAATCTAGACGAATAAATTATTTCCACAGTTGTCAATTTATGTTAAACAAACCTTGTGAAATTGGTTTACAAATCACTTCATAAGACATTATCTTTATAGTCATTAAAGTTGTTACGTTGCTATCTTGTGTTACTCTATTTTTTTAAGATTTTATTGGGGAATGGGAACAGGATTTTATAGGGGAACAGTGTGTATTTCCAGGATTTTTTTTTAAATTGGGGAACAGTGTGTTTTTCCCAGGACCCATCAGCTCCATCCAAGTCAAGTTGTTGTCCTTTCAGTCTTAGTTGTGGAGGGTGCAGTTCAGCTCCAAGTCCAGTTCCATTGTTAGTGGCAGGGGGCGTAGCCCATCATCCCTTGCAGCAGTCAAACTGGCAACCTTGTTGTTGAGAGCACACACTCCAACCAACTGAGCCATCCGGCTGCCCTGGGGTTCAGTGGCAGCTCAGGTGCAGCTCATTGTCTTCATTTTAGTTGCAGAGGGCACAGCTTGTTGGCCCATGTGGGAATCGAACTGGCAGCCCTGTTGCCCAGAGCTCACCCTCTAACCAACTGAGCCACCGTCTGCCCTGGTGTTACTTTTTGAAAATGAAATTTTAAGCGTTGAAGTAAGCAAAAAACCCCCAAAAACAAACAAAAAAAAAAACTTCAGCAGCAAAACAGAACCAAATAAATTTCTGCTTTTTATTTTTCTCAGGATCATGACAATTCAAGTCTTACCCCTTGGGAGTACCGCCCTAGAACTAAGCCAAGAAGAATAATATTTAATACATAAAAATGCAGCAGATTTGGAATCATGAGATGCAGAGTTTAACACAGGTAAACCTTATTTTCCATGGTAAATGGGTTTCCAAAATTATATACTCACATGAACTGAGTAGGGAGTGATTTATGCATACAGTATAAGTGGTAGCTGAACTTTTCTAAGTGAATGATATTGCCCAGGGAATATTTGTATTCGTCCTAGCTCCAACTAAGATGTCCAAATTTATCCCTTAGTCAATGTAAGAAGGTGTATCTACAGTGGCTCTGCTTCACTCACACGGGGGCTTAGAAAATAGAGTTGTCTGCTCTAAACTATGCATTACTTTGGAATCAAACTCGGTAAGTCTCTGAAACTATTTCTGTGAGGTGGCCTGTCTTACACTCCCTTCTACTTCAGTGGCTTGAAAACCTAACCTATTTTATGTTTGTTTCTTTTTTATCTGTTTCACTCTGCTAAAACATAATCTCTAAAACAGCATTGACTCTGTTTTGTTTACTGTAGCATTCCAGAGACTAGAAGACTGTAGTGTACATAGGAGATACATATACATGTTTATGGATTGAATGAATGACCACAAGGTTAGTCTTGCTTGATGACCCAATCAACCAGTAAGGATCTTTTAAGTACCACATAAACTGCAAATCAGCTCATGAGGTTATATCAGAATGTACTTTTTAAATGCTTTTCTCAGCCAAATAGAATTTGGTAGCCCTATGTTAGCCCTCTATTTTAAAAGAGTCATGAATGGCTTATGAAATGAAATTCTTGAGACACGAGTGTGGACTATGCCCTGTCACTGCAGTCTTGTCATTCCTATTTCCCTTTCCACAACTCTAAATTAGAACCACATTCTTTCCTGTCTGAACTAGTATAAGATCCTCTTGACCAGTTGTAAGCTTCTATCTTTTCTTACTCAAATTCACCCTTCCCTGTATTAAAATATGTGTGTGTGTGTGTGTGTGTGTGTGTGTGTGTGTGTGTGTGTGTGGTTGAAGGTTAACTCATTGTTTTTCATTTTTCTTTTTTTTATTTAAAGTTTATTGGGGTGACAATTTTAAACAAAGTTACATAGATTTAAGGTATACAATTCTGTATTACATCATCTATAAATCACGTTGTGTGTTCACCACCCAGACTCAGATTCTCCTTCCATCACCATATATTTGATCCCCCTTACCTTCATCCACTACCCCCTCCCCTTAACCTCTGGTAACCACTAAACTATTGTCTGTGTCTTTGAGTTTTTGTCTCTCATTTGCTTGTCTTGTTCTTTTGTTGTTTTTGGTTTATATGCAACATATCAGTGAAATCATATGGTTCTCTGCTTTTTCTGTCTGACTTACTTCGCTTAGCATTATAATCTCAAGATCCATCCATGTTGTCACAAATGGTCCTATTTCATCTTTTCTTACCACTGAATAGTATTCCATTGTGTTATATATCACATCATCTATCAAAAGACACTTTGGTTGTTTCCATGTCTTCGCCACCATAAATAAAGCTGCAATGAATATTGGAGCACACTTGTTTTTATTTTATTGGTTTCACAAGCCAGGCCCATGCATGGTCGGAAGGGACTACACAAGGACATAAATACTGCAAGGCAAGAATCACTGGGGACTGCATGGGAGACAGGCTGTCACATCTGATCAGCCCTACCATTGTGCATTCATCTCAACTATTCCTTCAAGTTGGAAATATCTCAAAGACAGCTTCATCATAATTCTGTTCTTGATATTCTTTTTCACTTTTGTACTTTTTCATTCTGAAGTCACTATTTTTTTAAATTAAAGTTAATTGGGGTGACAATTGTTAGTAAAGTTACATAGATTTCAGGTGTACAATTTTGTATTACATCATCTATAAATCACATTGTGTGTTCACCACCCAGAGTCATTCCTCCTTCCATCACCATGTATTTGATCGCTTTTACCCTCATGTACCACCTCCCTCCCTTTTTACCCTCTGGTAACCACTAAATTATTGTCTGTGTCTATGAGTTTTTGTTTCTCAATTGTTTGTCTTGTGCTTTTTTTGTTTTTGGTTTATATACCACATATCAGTGAAATCATATAGTTCTCTGCCTTTTCTGTCTGACTTATTTCGCTCAGCATTATAATCTCAAGATCCATCCATGTTGTCACAAATGATCCTATTTCATCTTTTCTTACTGCTGAATAGTATTCCATGGTGTATATATACCACAACTTCTTTATCCATTCATCTATCGAAGGACATTTTGGTTGTTTCCATGTCTTGGCCACTGTAAATAAAGCTGCAATGAACATTGGAGCACACTTGTCTTTATAGATAAATGTTTTCAGATTTTTTGGGTAGATACCCGGGAGAGGGATTGCTGGGTCATATGGAAATTCTATTCATGATTTTTTGAGGAACCTCCACACTGCCTTCCATAACAGCTGCACCAGTCTGCATTCCCACCAACAGTGTATGAGGGTTCCTTTTTCTCCACAGCCTCTCCAACACTTGTTACTATTTGTCTTTTTGATGATAGCCATTCTGACTGGGGTGAGGTGATATCTCGTTGTGATTTGTATTTGCATTTCTCTGATGATTAGTGATGTTGAGCATTTTTTCATATGTCTATTTGCCATTTGTATATCCTCTTTGGAGAAATGTCTCTTCAGGTCCTCTGCCCGTTTTTCAATTGGGTTGTTTCTTTGTTGTTGAGTTGCATGAGTTCCTTCTATATTTTTCATATTAGCCCCTCATCAGAGGCACTGTTTGCAAAAATCTTCTCCCATTCAGTTGGTTGCCTCTTTATTTTGTCGATGGTTTCTTTTGCTGTGCTAAGTTTTTAAGTTTGATATAGTCTCATTCGTTTATTTTAGCATTTACTTCCCTTTCCTTTGGAGTCAAATTCATAAAATGCTCTTTGAACCCAAGGTCCATAAGTTTAGTACCTATGTTTTCTTCTATGCAGTTTATTGTTTCAGTTCATATGCTTAAGTCTTTGATCCATTTTGAATTAATTTTGGTACATGATGACAGATAGCAGTCCAGTTTCATTCTTTTGCATGTGGCTTTACAATTCTGCCAGCACCATTTATTGAAGAGGCTGTCTTTTCTCCATTGCATGTTTTTTTGCTTCTTTGTCAAAAATTATCTGTCCATATTTATGTGGTTTGATTTCCGGGTTCTCAATTCTATTCCATTGGTCTATGTGTCTGTTTTTCTGCCAATACCATTCTGTTTTGATTATTGTTGCCCTTTTGTACAAGCTAAAGTCATGGAATGTGATACCTCCAGCATTGTTCTTTTTTCTTAGGATTGCTTTCACTATTCGGGGTCTTTTGTGGTTCCATACAAATCTGATGATTTTTTAATTCTATTTCTTTAAAAAACGCCAGTGGGATTTTAATGGGGATTGCATTAAATCTGTATATTGCTTTGGGTAATATGGCCATTTTAACTTTGTTGATTCATCTAATCCATGAGCAAGGAATGTCTTTCCATTTCTTTGTGTCTTCTTCAATTTCTTTTAAAAATGTCTTATAGTTTTCAGCATATAGGTCTTTCACATCCTTGGTTAAGTTTATTCCTAGGTATTTCATTCTTTTTGTTGCAATTGCAAAAGGAATTGTTTGTTTGTTTGTTTGTTTTTATTTCTTTTTTTGAGATTTCATTGGTAGTATAATGCAATGGACTTTTGTACATTGATTTTGTAGCCAGCAACTTTACTGTATTCGTTGATTGTTTCTAATAGCTTTTTGGTGGAGTCTTTAGGGTTTTTCTATATAGCATCAGGTCACTTGCAAAGAGTGACAATTTAACTTCTTCATTCCCAGTTCAGAGGCCTTTTATTGCTTTGTCTTGCCTGATTGCTCTGGAGAGGACTTCCAACACTGTTGAAAAGCAGAGGTGATAGGGGACAGCCCTCTTGTGTTGCTGAACGTAGAGCAAAGGCCTTCAGTTTTTCACCGTTAATTATATTAGCTGAGGTTTTGTTATATATGGCCTTTATTATTTAAGGTATTTTCCTTCTATACCTATTTTATTAAGTGTTTAATTATAATTGGATATTGTATCTTGTCAAATGCTTTTTCTGCATCTTGTCAAATACTTTTTCTGATACAATCGTGTGATTTTTGTCCTTTATTTTGTTTATGTGATTTATCACATTGATGGATTTGCATATGTTGAACCATCCTTGTGCTCCTGGGATGAACCCCACTTGGTCATGATGAATAATCTTTTTAATATATTGTTGCATTCGATATGCTCGAATTTTGTTTAGGATTTTTGCATCAGTATTCATCAGAGATATTGGTCTGTAGTTTTCTTTTCTGTGTTATCCTTACCAGGTTTTGGTATCAGGGTAATGTTGGCCTCATAAAATGAATTAAGGAGTTTGTCTCTTCAATTTTTTGGAAGAGTTTGAGTAGGGCAGGTATTAGATCCTCTTTGAATGTTTGGTAGAATTCACTAGTGAAGCCATCTGGTCCTGGACTTTTGCTTTTGGGAAGGTTTTGGATGACTGATTCAATTTCCTTACTGGTGATCGGTCTATTTAGATTTTCCAGTTCTTCATGGTTCAGCCTAGGAAGGCAAAATGTTTCTAAGAACTTGTCCATTTCTTCTAGGTCATTGAATTTGGTGGCATAAAGTCCTTCATGGTATTCTTGGATGATCCTTTGTATTTCTGTGGCATCCGTGATAACTTCCCCTTTTTCATTTCTGCTTTTGTTTATTAGTGTCTTTTTTTTATCTTAGTGAGTCTAGCCAAGGGTTTGTCAATTTTATTCATCTTTCCAAAGAACCAGTTCTTTGTCACATTAATTTTTTTCTATTGTCTTTTTGTTCTCTATTTCATTTAGTTCTGCTCTGATTTTTATTATTTCCTTTCGTCTGGTGACCTTGGGTTTCATTTGTTCTTCTTTTTCTAGTTCTTTAAGGTGTAATGTGAAGTTACTTATTTGGGATTTTTCTTGTTTCTTGAGATAGGCTTGTAATGATATAAATTTCCCTCTTAAAATGCTTTCACTGTATCCCCCAAATTTTGGTAGGATGTATTTTCATTCTCATTTGTTTCTATGTATCTTTTGATCTCTCCTCTTATTTCTTCTTTGACTCGGTTGTTCTTTAAAAGATTGTTGTTCAATCTCCACGTATTTGTGGTTTTACCTACTTTCTTTTTGCAGTTGATATCCAATTTCAAAGCCTTGTGATCAGAGAATGTGCTGGGTATGATTTCAAACTTCTTAAATTTGCTGAGGCTAGTTTTATGTCCCAAAATATGGTCTATGCTTGAGAATGTTTCATGTACACTAGAAAAAAAAAAAGTATAGTCTGATGTTTTAGGATAAAGTGCTCTATAAATGTCTATTTTGTCCATTTCATCTAATGTGTCATTTAGGGCTGCTATTTCTTTATTTTCTGTTTGGATGATCTATCCATAGCTATCAATGGTATATTTAGGTCCCCTACTATAATTGTGTTTTGGTCAATTTCTCCCTTTAGTTCCGTTAGTAGTTGCTTGGTATATTTTGGTGCTCCCTGATTGGGAGCATAACTATTGATGACTGTTATGTCGTCTTGTTGCATAGTCCCCTTTACCATTATGAAATGTCCATCTTTGTCTCTTGTTACGTTTTTTTCCCTAAAGTCTGTTTCGTCTGATATCAGTATGGCTACACTTGATTTTGTCTGGATACCATTTGCTTGGAGTGTCAATTTCTACCCTTTCACTTTGAGTCTATGTTTGTCCTTGTAGCTGAGCTGTGTCTCTTGGAGACAGCATATGGTTGGGTTTAGTTTTTTCATCCCATCTGCTTTTCTGTGCCTTTTTATTGGTGAGTTCAGTGCATTTACATTTAGGGTTATTATTGATATGTGCATTGCTTTTCAAAGTAAAGAAATTTTTCTGTTTTTGATAATTATGTAATTGACAACATGAGTTCAAATGATTTTTCCAGTTACAGTTTTAACTAATTCTTCATACCGATTCTAAGTTTCAGCCGTTGAGCAATTTTGTGTTATCTAGTAAGTCCTTGTTTCTTGAACTCCATGCCTTCACCTGTCCTGTTCTCGCTAAGTGAAATGGTGGAATTCCTCCCTCACTCACAACGCCCCATCCTTTGATATTCTACTCAATGTTTGAGGTTCATCTTGAATTGCTTTCACCCGTATAAAACCCTCCCTATAGCATTGAGAAATAATTGCCCCATTCCTTTGAATGCCGTAGAGCTCTATTATTAACTCCTTTATTTTCTTATTTTCCTCTGTCAGGTATCAGAATTATATAGTTGTCTTTTCCCTCCTCTTTGATTTGTCTTTTTCTCTTAAGGAAGATCATTGATTTTTTTCTTTTTTAATATCTTTTTAAACACTTGCCTGTATATTTGGACTTTACATAACCAAATATAATGTGTATTTTCAATAGCATTACAAGTTCTCTACAGTCTACAACTGTATCAGATGTTTGTGCATTATATAAAATATGTTTCCAATACTGTCCTTTCTAGATCCATAGTAAAAGCTCAATAACTAATTGTTGATAATATTTCAACTAAAAACTTTTAAAATTATGATTTAAATAATGTTATAAATATATGTATTTCTATTTATGATGAAGTAAATTTGAACTTTATTGTTGAAGAAAATATATAAAATACATGAGTTTGCTGTTTTTTATTTCTGAAAACAGTTTAAATTTACATTGTTATTTGGATGGTACTAGTTTTCCTTTTAACTCAGCTAAATAAATCCTTTTTTTCTTTAATTTATTGGGGTGACAATTGTTAGTGAAATTACATAGATTTCAGGTGTACAATTCTGTATTACATCATCTATAAATCCCATTGTGTGTTCACCACAAAGAGTCAGTTCTCCTTCCATCACCACATATTTGATCGCCTTTACCCTCGTGTACCACCCCCCTCCACTAAACTATTGTCTGTGTCTATGAGTTTTTGTTTCTCATTTGTTTGTCTTGTTCTTTTGTTGTTTTTGGTTTATATACCACATATCAGTGAAATCATATGGTTCTCTGCTTTTTCTGTCTGACTTATTTTGCTTAGCATTATAATCTCAAGATCCATCCATGTTGTCACAAATGGTCCTACTTCATCTTTTCTTACCACCAAATAGTATTCCATGGTGTATATGTACCACAACGTCTTTATCCAATCATCTATCGTAGGACATTTTGGTTGTTTCCATGTCTTGGCCACCGTAAATAAAGCTGCAATGAACATTGGAGCACACTTGTCTTTATGTATAAATGTTTTCAGACTTTTTGGGTAGATACCCAGGAGAGGGATTGCTGGGTCATATGGTAATTCTATTCGTAATTTTTTGAGGAACCTCCACACTGCCTTTCATAACGGCTGCACCAGTCTGCATTCCCACCAACAGTGTATGAGGGTTCCTTTTCCTCCACAGCTTCTCCAACACTTGCTAATATTTGTCTTTTTGATGATAGCCATTCTGACTGGGGTGAGGTAATAACTCGTTGTTTTTATTTGCATTTCTCTGATGATTAGTGATGTTGAGCATTTTTTCATATGTCTATTTGCCATTTGTATGTCCTCTTTGGATAAATGTCTCTGCAGGTCCTCTGCCCATTTTTCAATTGGGTTGTTTGCTTTTTTGTTGTTGAGTTTCATGAGTTCCTTGTATATTTTGGATATTAGCCCCTTATTGGAGGCACTGCTTGCAAAAATCTTCTCCCATTCAGTTGGTTGCCTCTTTATTTTGTCGATGGTTTCTTTTGCTGTGCAGAAGCTTTTAAGTTGCATATAGTCCCATTCATTTATTTTAGCTTTTACTTCCCTTGCCTTTGGAGTCAAATTCATAAAATTCTTTCTGAACCTGAAGTCCATAAGTTTAGTACCTACGTTTTCTTCTATGCAGTTTATTGTTTCAGTTCATATGCTTAAGTCTTTGATCCATTTTGAATTAATTTTGGTACATGATGACAGATAGCAGTCCAGTTTCATTCTTTTGCACGTGACTGTCCAATTCTGCCAGCACCATTTATTGAAGAGGCTGTCTTTCCTCCATTGTGTGTTTTCAGTTTCTTTGTCAAAAATTATCTGTCCATACTTATGTGGTTTTATTTCTGGGTTCTCAATTCTATTCCATTGGTCTATGTGTCTCTTTTTCTGCCAATACCATGCTGTTTTGATTATTGTAGTCCTATAGTACAAGCTAAAGTCAGGGAGTGTGATACCTCCAGTATTGTTCTTTTTTCTTAAGATTGCTTTGGCTATTTGGGGTCTTTTGTGGTTCCAAACAAATCTGATGATTTTTTGTTCTATTTCTTTAAAGAATGCCATTGGGATTTTGATGGGGATTGTATTAAATCTGTATATTGCTTTGGGTAATATGGCCATTTTAACTCTGTTGATTCTTCTTGAACTCAAAAGTTACCATTATCCTTATGAACTGAATATATTTCATCTTTCTGATATCTCCCATTCTTTCTCCCTGTTGGGGTAACTTCTCTGTGTTTTTAAAAACAATTCAAAATATTTCCTGCAGGAAACAGGAAGCAGGAAGCAAATATTTCCTGACCTTCTTAATGTAATTCTGATAGGAGACTCGCTGTATCTATATTAAAATAATCCTAAGACACTATTTTTTTTATTCTACCTTTGTTCAGATCATCTCTGAATTTTTTATATATTAGCTAACAAAGTTAACATTTATAAAACCTTTATCAAGTTACTGCTTAAATATATTGTGTTTATGTTTTAAAAAAAATAAAACTATAAGCTATGAAAATGTGTGTAGATTTCCTGTTCAAAAATGGACTAATCCTCACACTAGGCGTAGTGTCTCATCCTTACCTGAGGGGTCTGGTTCCTATACACATATTCTTATTTCTATGTCATCAATCTTTCTTCTTTCTAAATATTCCCTTAAGAATATAAATATGTTTAGTCTTCCTCTGTCTAAAGAGCACACCACTCCTATATACAATTGCCTTATAATCATCTAATTCCAGCTTGTTCTCCCCATCCTTTCATAGCCAACTTTCTGAAAGAATAGTTAAAACTTTCTGTTCCACTCCCCCAATACTCCTCAAACCAAAGCATATGTCGTTGGTCCCTGTAATGGTTAATTTTATTTGTCAATTTGGCTAGGCCATTGTATCTAGATATGTGATCAAATATTGTTCTAGATGTTTGCTGTGAAGGTATTTTTTTAGATGAGAGTAACATTTAAATCAGTAAACTCTGAGTAAAGCAAATTACCTTTCATAATGTGGGTGGGCCTCATCTAATCAATTGAAGGCCTTAATATAAAAAAGACCGACCTCTAGGGAAAGAAAAGGAATTCTGCTAGCAGACTGCCTTCACACTCACCTGGAACTCTCCCTTGGGTCTCCAGCCTGCCAACCTACTCTTGTCGCCTTCCTTCACAAATACATTAGCCAATTCCTTAAAATCACACACACCCACGCACGCACGCACACACACGCCTTGCTATTGGGTCTGTTTCCCTTGAGAACCCTGATTAGTACAGTCCTTACCTTGCTCCTCAAATTGCTCCACTATTGCCATCAGTGACATCCTCTCTACCTACTCCTTTCAGATGACTTTAAATTTCTTCTACCCTTTATTTCTTTCTAGACCCTGTTATCCTTTGACTTTACATGTTTGTTATCAAGTTCATGACGTCAGTTGCCATGGACATATAGACAGTTCTAAGATCCATCTTATATCTCTTTCCTCAAAGACATATATCTGTTTATATGCTTTGGTATCAAAAATTAAGCTCTTCATTTCCCTCTACTTTTTGTGTTTTCTACTTTAAGAAACGCTTTCATCATCCACTCCAAAATTGAGGTTGGAAACCTGTTAGACATCTACAACTCTACATTAACTTCCATCTCCGAACAGATACTAAATTCACTCAGTTTTATCAGTTTGTGTGTGTATTATTAGAATTCTAGATTTGTAGTTATTTTCTCACTGTAAAGAAAGGATACCATTCCATTATTTTCTGGCTTCCGTTACTTCTGTTTAGAGGACAACTGATTCATATTATTTCTTTTAAAAATATTCAGTAATTCTTAGGATACTCTGAAGATATTTTTTTTCTTTCCCTTTGATTTTAAACAGTTTTACTGATTCCTTTAAGTATAGGGACTTCAAAAAAAATACTCTTTGTTTTGGGAGATGTTAGGTCAATGCCTCTTTAACTTATTAATCTCCATTCTCTTTCTCTTCCTATAACCCATCAACTGTATCTTTGACATTTTCATGAAATCCTCTGTGTCTCGTAAGCTCTTTTGTATATATTTTTGTTAGTTCCTTTCCATGCTTCAATTTGAATATTTTCTATTTGTTTTCCAATTTAGTATTCCATGACTAATAATCTTATTAAACCCATCTACTAAATCCTTAATTTGTATGTATGTATATATTTTTTTGTTTGTTTTAGAATTTTATTGCATCTTCTTTATAAATTTCTGGTTTCTGATGAAATTTTCCGTTTTATAAATTTCTGGTTTCTGATGAAATTTTCCGTTTTATCCTCTAGTTACTTGAATATATCAATTGCATTTATTTCAAAGTTTGTGCCTGATAACTAAATATTTATCACTTTTGGCCCTCGTGGTACTTGTGTCCCCCTATTTACCTTAACTTGGGTTTCTTTGTCAATTTTATTGATTGCTTGTGATTGTGAAAAATTAGAATCTCCGGATGATGTACAGATGACTTGAAACTGGCAGAATTGAGGTTAGATCCCATTAACCCTGTCTTGGATCAAAATGATTAGATTTTAGGGTTTTTGTTTTTGTGTAGATTGATCTATTTTCAGTTTTCTCTTGCTCTTTAGTGCATCCTTTTAGCTGACCCTACTGATAGTTCAAGTTTTATATTTTTTTCCCTCAGAAAGAACTCATTAATTTTTTTTAACAGCGTAGAAGAGTGGTAGTAGAAGATGGTTTTCAGAGTAAGTTGAGATGGGCTGTAATGACTATGAATGCCTTCTTTGAAGAAGACAACAGTGAGTGCAAAGAGTAGTGTTTGCTAAAGAATCAGGAAAAGACACTAAATCAAAAGATTTTTATTTTCTCCTGTGGGTAAGTAAGATTATGGGGTGTTGTTAACAGAAGGGGAAAGACTCAGAGGAGAAGCTTTGATGAAAAATTTAAGTGCAAGTTAGAGATGAAGATGATAACCTTTAAATCTAAAATTGGACTATCACTGTATCTTTCTGGGATATCAAGAAAAGAAAACCTGAGTTCTTTTCTTCCTTTAATTACCAGAACAGTCCCAGAAAAACAAATCTCCTACATTAAATAATTTCAGAAGCAGTACAGACTTACCTCTCTGGGCCTTGTCGAGCAAGTGGCAACTTCTTTATAGGGTATTTCTTCACTAGGCATGAGCTGTTACTCTGTTTTTCTTCACAAAATTGTGTGTGGGGGGGGGGGGGAAGGGACGGGGGCGGTGATCTGCTCAGGGTGGAAAGCAAGCTAAATGTATGAAAAATGGTAGTATTAGACTTGGCTTTAACAGTGTATAATATCTATGTTGCAGAATTTCAGTGATACTAAGAAAGTTTCTCGACCCAAAATATAAATGTAAGAACTCATTATAATGCTAACCTGTACTTCTAGAAATGTTTTTCTTTAGGAATTGAAGATTATTTTGGTCAGCAATGATCTATATAATACTTCTGGGAGATGTTATTATTGGCCAGTTGACATTTTAAGGGGAATTATTGTGCTTTCTTAATTAGTGACAGTTAATAGCCTGCTCTACCGGGACTAGAAAGAAATATGTCTCAAGTGGAGCATGGAATTTTTAAGGAGGGGAAAAGTGGCAAAGATAACTTGATTTATTTCACAATTTTGCTTAGAGCTGGTCTGAAGAATGATCTGTCATTGACACAATGTAATTCTTCAACATTAAACTACAGTTTTAGAGAGAAAACCATCATACATCTAAGAAGGCACCACTCCTGTGTTTACATAGCAGAGATACAAGGCAAGTCCTGTCCTTTCTTCTGCAATGGGTTAGAGCTCATTTTCTCCAAACCCTTGACTTTCATATTCCCCACACTTCTCACAATAGCGATTGATACCTGGTAAAGACTAGGTTGCTAAGAATCTTGCCATAATTTCTATATATTTTGTGTAAGAAAGGGGGATAAATACTAAACTGCCTGAAGCAGTGAACACTCCCTGAATTCAGTAAATACAACTTGTAATTTACTTAATATTTTTTTCTCTGATTTGATCTTAAATTGACTCCTTTTTTTGCCTTTAAATTAAAGTCTATTGGGGCGACAATTGTTAGTAAAGGTATATAGATTTCAGGTGTAAAAGTCTGTAATACATTATCTATGTCTCACATTATGCCTTCACCACCTACAGTCAGTTCTCTTTCCATCACCATATATTAGACCCCGTTTACCCTCTTCTAGAGCCCCGCTTCCCTGTCTTCCCTTACCCACTGGTAACCCCTAAACTATTGTCTATGACTTTTGTTCTTTCAGTTGTTTGTCTTGTTCTTTTGTTTTCGGTTTATATACCACATACCAGGGAAATCATATGGTTCTTTACTTTTTCTGTCTGACTTATTTTGCTCAGCATTATAATCTCAAGATCGATCCATGTTGTCACAAATGATCTTATTTCATCTTTTGTTACTGCTGAATAGCATTCCCTTGTGTATATATACCACAAATTCTTTATCTATTCATCTATCGAAGGACATTTTGGTTGTTTCCATGTCTTGACTACCATAAATAAAGCTGCAATGAACATTGGAGCACACTTGTCTTTATAGGTAAATGTTTTCAGATTTTTTGGGTAACTACCCAGGAAAGGGATTGCTGGGTAACATGGTAAGTCTATTCATGATTTTTTGAGGAACCTCCACACTGCCTTCCATAGCGTCTACACCAATCTGCATTCCCAACAACAGTGTATAAGATTTCCTTTTTTTCCACAGCCTCTCCAACACTTGTTACTATTTGTCTTGTTGATGATAGACATTCTAACTGGGGTGAGGTGATATCTCATTGTAGTTTTTATTTCCATTTCTCTAATGACTAGTGATGTTGAGGATTTTTTTCATATGTCTATTTGCCATTTGTATGTCCTCTTTGGAGAAATGTCTCTTCAGGTCCTCTGCACATTTATCAATTGGGTTTTTTGGTTTTTTGTTGTTGAGTTGTATGCGTTCCTTTTATATTTTGGATATTAGCCCCTTATCAGAGGCACTGTTTTCAAAAATCTCCCATTCAGTTGGTTGTTTCTTTATTTTGTTGATATTTTCTTTTACTCTGAAGAAGCTTTTAAGTTTGATATAGTCCCATTCATTTATTTTAGCTTTTAGCACTCTTGCCTTTGGAGTCAAATTCATAAAATGCTCTTTGAAACCAAGCTCCATAAGTTTAGTACCTATATTTTCTTCTATGCAGTTTATTGTTTCAGGTCTTATGCTTAAGTCTTTGATCCATTTTGTATTATTTTTGTTCATGGTGACAGATAATCCAGTTTCATTCTTTGCATGTGACTTTCCACTTCTGCCAGCACCATTTATCGAAGAGGCTGTCTTTTCTCCATTGTAAGTTTTTTGCTTCTTTGTCAAAAATTATCTGTCCATATTTATGTGGGTTTATTTCTGGGTTCTCAATTCTATTCCATTGGTCTATGTGTCTGCTTTTCTGTCAATACCATGTTGTTTTGATTATTGTTGCCCTGTAGTACAAGCTAAAGTCAGGGAGTGCGATACCTCCATCATTGTTCTTATTTCTTAGGATTACTTTGGCTATTCAGGGTTTTTTGTGGTTCCAAACAAATCTGATGATTTTTTGTTCTATTTCTTAAAAAATGCAATTGGGATTTTGTTGGGGATTACATTAAATATGTATATTGCTTTGGGTAATACGGCCATCTTAACTATGTTGATTCTTCTAATCCATCAGCACAGAATGTCTTTCCATTTCTTTGTGTCTCCTTCAATTTATTTTAAAAATGTCCTATAGTTTCTTCATATAGGTCTTTCACATCCTTGGTTAAATTTATTCTTGGGTATTTTATTCTCTTTTCTTGCTATTGAAAAAGGAATTTTTTTTTTAAATTTCTTTTTCTGAGATTTCATTGTTAGTATAGGAATGCAATGGACTTTTATACATTGTTTTTGTAGCTGGTAACTTTACTGTATTCGTTTATTATTTCTAATAGCTTTTGGTGGAGTCTTTAGGGTTTTCTCTATATAGCATCAGGTCACCTGCAACTTCTTCATTCCCAATTTGGATGCCTTTTATTTCTTTGTCTTGCCTGATTGCTCTGGCTAGGACTTCCAACACTGAAAAGCAGAAGTGATAGGGGACAGCCCTGTTGTGTTCCTGAACGTAGAGCAAAGGGCTTCAGTTTTTCACTGTTAATTATATTAACTGAGGGTTTGTCATATATGGCCTTTATTATGTTCAGGTATTTGCCTTCTATACCTATTTTATTAAGTGTTTTAATCATAGATGGATGTTATATCTAGTTGAACACTTTTTCTGCATCAATTGATATAATCATGTGATTTTTGTCCTTTATTTTGTTCATGTGATGAATCACATCAACGGTTTGCCTATGTTGAACCATCCTTGTGCCTCTGTGATGAACCCCAATTGATCGTGATGAATAATCTTTTTAATGTATTGTTGCATTCAATTTGCTAGAATTGTGTTTAGGATTTTTGCATCTCTATTCATCAGACGTATTGGTCTGTAGTTTTCCTTCGTTCTGTTATCCTTACCAGGTTTTAGTATAAGGGTAATGTTAGCCTCATAAAATGTGTTAGGGAGTATTGTTTCTTCTTCAATTTTTGGAAGAGTTTGAGTAGGACAGGTATTAGATCCTCTTTGAAGGTTTGGTAGATTTCACTAGTGAAGCCATATTGTCCCGGACTTTGCTTTTGGGAAGGTTTCAAATGACTGATTGAGTTTCCTTACTGGTGATCGGTCTATTTAAACTTTCTAATTCTTCACGATGAATCCTAGGAAGGCTATATATTTCTAAGAACTTGTCCATTTCTTCTAGGTTATTGATTTTGGTACCATATAGTCCTTCATAGTATTCTTGGATGATCTCTGTATTTCTGTGGCACCCGTGATAACTTCCCCTCTTCCATTTCTGATTTTGTTTATTAGTGTATTTTCTCTCTTTATCTTAGTCTAGCCAAGGGTTTGTGAATTTTATTAATCTTTTCAAAGAACCAGCTTTTTGTGGCGTTAATTTTTTCTATTTTCTTTTTGTTCTCTGTTTCATTTAGTTCTGCTCTGATTTTTATTATTTCCTTTCTTCGGCTAACATTGGGTTTCATTTGTTCTCCTTTTTCTAGTTTTTTTAAGTTGTAATGTGAGGTCATGTATTCGGTATTTTTCTTCTTTCTTGAGATAGGCCTGTAATGATGTGAATTTCTCTCTTAAACCGCTTTCACTGCATCCCTAAAGTTTTGGTAGCATGTGTTTTCATCCTCATTTGTTTCTATGTATCTTTTATTATTATTAGTTTCAGGTGTACGAAGCAATATAATAGTTAGACATTTATCATTTATATACCTAACACAGTGATAACCCTCCTCCCCCAATCTATACCCCTCTGACTTCACAAACAGCTATTACATTTCCACTGTCTCTATTCCTAATGCTATACTCTACTTCGTGTGTGTGTGTGTGTGTGTGTGTGTGTGTGTGTGTATAATTATAGTTGACATTCATTATTGTTCAGTTTCAGCTTCAGCTGTACAGTGATCAGTCATCTACATCATCCCTGAGGTGGTCTCCCTAATGAGACAAGTATCGATTGGTTACCCTACAAAATCTTTACAACATTATTGATTACTTTCCCCAAATTGACTTTCATATCCTCGTTGCAATCTTGTGGTTACTGATTGTGTTTTCTAATCTCTTCACTGTCCCCTTTATCCCCAACCCCCTCTCCCATCTAGCAACCCTCAGTGTTTCATCTTTGTCTCTGAGACTGTTTCTGATTAGTTCATTAATTTATTCTTTTCTTTAGATTCCACATATAAGTGAGATCATATGGTATTTGTCTTTCTCTGTCTGACTTATTTCACTTAACATAATGTTCTCTAGGTCCATCCATATTGTTGCAAATGGTAAGATTTCATTCTTCTTTATGACTGCGTAATATTCATTGTCTAAATATACCACAGTTTCTTAATCCAGTCGTCTACCAATGGGTATTTTGGTTGTTTCCATGTCTTGGCTATTGTGCATAGTAGTACAATAAACATGGGGATGCCTAATGTTTTTTTTCTAATTAAAGTTTTGGATTTTTCCTCATAGATACATAGGAGTGGAATTGCTGGGTCATACGGTAGTTCCATTTTCAGTTTTTTGAGATACCTCCATACTCTTTTCCATAGTGGCTGCACCAATCTGCAATCCCACCAACAGTGCTCAAGAGTTCCCTTTTCTCCACATCCTCACCAACACTTGTTGTTTGTTGATTTATTGATGATAGCCATTTTGACAGGTGTGAGGTGATATCTCATTGTGGCTTTTATTTGCATTTCTTTAATGATTAGTGAGGTTGAGCATTTTTTCATATGTCTGTTTGCCATCTGTATGTCCTCTTTAGAAAAATGTCTCTTAATGTCCTCTGCCCATTTTTAATTGGGTTGTTTGTTTTTCTGGAGTTGAGTTGAGTGAGTTTTTTATAAATTTTGGATATTAACCCCTTATTGGATATATCATTGGCAAATATCTTCTCCCATTCAGTAGGATCTTTTTGTTTCCTTGATGGTTTCCTTTGCTGTGAAAAAACTTGTTAATTTATTGTAATCTCACATGTTTATTTTTTTCTCTTACTTCCCTTACCCAAGGGGATATAGCAGTAAAAATCTTACTCTGGGTAATGTCTGTAAAGTTTCTTCCTAAATTTTCTTCTAGGAATTTTATGGTTTCAGATCTTAAATTTAAGTCTTTAATCCATTTTGAATCTATTCTTGTATATGGTGTGAGGAGGTGGTCCAGCTTCATTTTTTTTTCATGTGTCTGTCCAAGTTTCCCAGCACCATTTACTGAATAGACTGTCTTTACCCCACCGTAAATTCTTGTTTCCACTGTTGTAGATTAAATGACCATATAGGCATTTAATTATTTCTGGGCTGTGTATTCTGTTCCATTGACCTATGTGTCTGTTTTTATGCCAGTACCATGCTGTTTTGATTACTATAGGCTTGTAGTATAATTTCATGTCAGGTCTCCTTATACTTCCCACTTTGTTCTTATTTCTCAATATTGTTGAAGCTATCCGGGGTATTTTATGGTTCCATATAAATTTTAGAATTATATGTTCCATTTCTGTGAAAAATGTCCTTTGTAGTTTGATAGGAATTGCGTTGAATCTGTATATTGCCTTAGGCAGTATGGGCATTTTAACGATATTGATTCTTCCTATCCATAAGCATGGTATCTGTTTCCATCTATTTGTATCTTCTTTGATTTCTCTCCTCAATGTCTTAGAATTTTCTGAGTACAGATCTTTCACTTCTTTGGTTAAATTTATTCCCAGGTATTTTATAAACTTTGAAGCAATTGTAAATGTTTTCTTAATTTCTGCTTTTGATATTTTATTATTGGTATATACAAATGCAACTGATTTCTGAATATTAATTTTGAATCCTGTTACTTTACTAAATTTATTCATCAGTTCTAATAGTTTTTCTGTGGACTCTTTAGGCTTCTCTCTATATAGTGTCATGTCATCTGCATATGATGACAATTTTACTTCCTCCTTACCAATTTGGATGCCTTTTATTTCTTTTTCTTGTCTGATTGCTGTGGCTAGAACTTCCAGTAGTATGTTGAGTAGAAGTGAAGAAAATGGGCAACCTTGCCTTGTTCCTGATTTAAGGGGAATGGTTTTAGCTTTTCCCTACTAAGTATGATGCTAGCTGTGGGTTTATCATATATGACCTTTATTGTGTTGAGATGTGGTCACTCTATTCCCACTTGCTTAAGAGTTTTTATCATAAATGGCGGCTGGATTTTGTCAAATGATTTTTCTGCATCTATTGATATGATCATATGATTTTTATTTTTCATTTTGTTAATGTGGTGTATCACATTAACTGAATTGCAGATGTTGAACCACCCTTGCATGCCAGGAATGAATCCCACCTGACCATGGTGAATGATCTTTTTAATGTATTGTTGAATTCTGTTTGCTAATATTATGTTGAGGATTTTTGCATCTATGTTGATTAGGGATATCGGCCTGTAGTTTTCTTTTTTTATAATGTCTTTGATTTTGGGATCAGGATGGTGTGGCCTTGTGAAAAGAGTTTGGGACCATTCCCTCCTTCTCAATTTTTTGGAATAGTTTGAGGAGAATAGGTGATAATTCTTTTTTAAATGTTTTCTAAAATTCACCTATAAAGCCATCTGGTCCAGGGTTTTTGTTTGTTGGGAGCCTGTTGATTACTGATTCAATTTCCCTGGTGGTAATCAGTCTATTCAGGTTTTCCATTTCTTTTTGAGTTAGCCTTGGAAGGTTGTATGTGTCTAGAAAATTGTCCATTTCTTCCAGATTGTCAAATTTGTTGGCATATAGATGCTCATAGTAATTTCTTAATTTTTTTTTTGTATTTCTGTGGTGTCTGTTGTTACTTCTCCTCTTTCATTTCTGCTTTTATAAATTTCAGTCCTCTCTCTCTCTCTCTCTCTCTCTCTCTCTCTCTCTCTCTCTCTCTCTTTGATGAGTCTGGCTAAAGGTTTGTCAATTTTGTTTATCTTCTCTAAAAACCAACTCTTGGATTCATTGATCTTTTGTATTGTTTTTAGGTCTCTATTTCATTTATTTCCACTCTGATCTTTATTATCTCTTTCCTTATACTCCCTTTGGGCTTATTTTTCTGTTCTTTTTCCAGATCCCTTAAGTGTAAAGATAAACAGTTGATTAGTGATTTTTCTTGTCTCTTTAGGTAGGCCTACATTGCTAGGAATTTCCCTCTTAGGACTGCTTTTGCTGCATCCCATAGATTTTGGGTTGTTGTGTTTTCATTTTCGTTTGTCTCGAGATATCTTTTGATTTCTTCCTTGATCTCATTGTTGACTCATTCATTATTTAGTAACATGTTATTCAGCCTCCATGTATTTGTGTGTTTTCCAGTTTTTTTCCTGTAGTTGATTTCTAATTCCATAGCACTGTGGTCAGAAAAGACAATTGGTATGATTTCAGTTTTCTTAAATGTATCAAGACTTGTTTTGTGGCCTAACATGTGGTCTATCTTGGAAAATGTCCCATGTGCACTTGAGAAGAACGTGTATTCTGCAGCTTTGGAGTGAAATGCTCTGAAAATATTGATTAAATCCAACTGGTCCCATGTGTGATTTAAGGCCGTTGTTTCCATATAGATTTTCTGTCTGGAAGACCTGTCCCTTGTTGTCAGGTGTGTTGAAGTCCCCTACTATGGCAGTGTTACTGTTGATCTCTGTCTTTATGTCAGTCAACATCTGTTGTATATATTTAGGTGTTCCTATGTTGGGTGCATAGATGTTTACTAGGGTTAGGTGTTCTTGTCAGATCGATCCCTTTATTATTCTGTAGTGCCCATCTTTGTCTTTTAATATATTCTTCATTTCAAAGTCTATTTTGTCAGATATAAGGATTGCGACTCCAGCTGTTTTCTTATTTCCATTTTCTTGAAATATCCTACTCCAACCCATCACTTTCAGCCTGTGTGTGTCTTTTGATCTGAGGTGAGTCTCTTGTATAAAGCATATGCAAGGGTCTTGTTTTCTTATTGACTCAGCCACTCTATGTCTTTTGATTGGAGCATTTAATCCATTTACATTTAAAGTGATTATTAACAGGTACATAGTTAGTACCATTTATTTTATTTGTAGTTAGATTGTTTTCATCTTTCTTCTGCCTACAGAAGCCCTTTTAATATTTCCTACAATGATGGCTTGATAGTAATAAATTCCTTTAGTTTATTCTTTTCTGGGAAGTTCTTTATCTTTCCTTCAATTTTAAATGATAGCCGTGTTGGATAAGCAATCTAGGTTGTAGGCCTTTGTTTTTCATCACTTTGAATACCTCTGGCCACTCCCTCTGGCCTGCAAAGTTTCTGTAGAAAAGTCATTTGATAGTCTTATAGGAGTTCCCTTGTATGTAACCCACTGTCTTTCTCTTGCTGCTTTTAGGATTTTCTCTTTTTCATTAACCTTCGCAATTTTAACTATAATGTGTCTTGTGTGGACCTGTTTGGGTTTATCCTGGTTGGAACTCTCTGCACTTCCTGGGCTTGTATGTTGGTTTCTTTCACCAGGTTAAAGGAGATTTCGGTCATTATTCAAATATGTTCTCGATCACTTGCTCCCTCTCTTCACTTTCTGGTATTCCTATAATGCTCATGTTATTGTGCTTGATGTTATCCCAGAAGTCCCTTAAACTATTTTCATTGTTTTTTATTCTTTTTTTCTTTTTGTTGTTCCATTTGGATGATCTCTGCTAACTTGTCTTCTAAGTCGCTGATTTGATCCTTTGCCTCATCTAACCTGCTGGTAATTCTTTCAAGTGTGTTCTTTATTACGATTATGTATTCTTCTTTTTTTTTAAATTAAGATTTATTGGGGTGACAATCATTAGTAAAGATACATAGATTTCAGTTATACAACTCTGTATTACATCATATATAAATCCCACTGTGTGTTCACCCAGAGTCAGTTCTCCTTCCATCACCATATAGTTGATCCCCATTGCCCTCATCTACCTCCCGCTTACCCCATTACACTCTGGTAACCACTAAATTATTATCTGTGTCTATGAGTTTCTGTTTCTCATTTGTTTGTCTTGTTCTTTTGTTGTTTTTTGTTTATATACCACAAATCACTGAAATCACATGGTTCTCTACTTTTTCTGTCTGACTTATTTCGCTTAGCGTTATAATCTCAAGATCCACCCATGTTGTCACAAATAGTCCTATTTCATCTTTTCTTACTGCCGAATAGTATTGCATTTTGTATATATACCACAACTTCTTTATCCGTTCATCTATTGAAGTATATTTTGGTTGTTTCCATGTCTTGGCCACAATAAATAAAGCTGCAGTGAACATGGGAGTACACTTGTCTTTATGTATAAATGTTTTCAGATTTTTTGGGTAGATACCCAGAAGAGGGATTGCTGGGACATAAGGTAAGTCTATTTATAATTTTTTGAGGAACCTCCACACTGCCTTTCATACCGGCTGTACCAATCTGCATTCCCACCAAGAGTGTATGAGGGTTCCTTTTTCTCCACAGCCTCTCGAACACTTGTTACTGTTCGTCTTGTTGATGATAGCCATTCTAACTGGGGTGAGGTGATATCTCATTGTGGTTTTTATATCCATTTCTCTGATGATTAGTGATGTTGAACATTTCTTATATGTCTATTTGCCATTTGTATGTCCTCTTTGGAGAAATATCTCTTCAGGTCCTTTACCAATTTTTCAATTGGGTTGTTTGTTTCTTTGTTGTTGAGTTGTATGAGTTCCTTGTATTTTTTGGATATTAGCCCCTTATCGGAGACACTGTTTGCAAAAATCTTCTCCCATTCAGTTGGTTGCCTCTTTATTTTGTTGATGTTTTCTTTTACTCTGCAGAAGCTTTTAAGTTTGATGTAGTCCCATTCATTTATTTTAGCTTTTACCACTCTTGCCTTTGGAGTCAAATTCATAAAATGCTCTTTGAACCCGAGGTCCATAAGTTTAGTACCTGTGTTTTCTTCTATGCAATTTATTGTTTCAGGTCTCATGCTTAAGTCTTTGATCCATTTTTAATTAGTTTTGCTACATGATGACAGATAGTAGTCCAGTTTCATTCTTTTGAACATGGCTTTCCAATTCTGCTAGCACCATTTATCAAAGTGGCTGTCTTTTCTACATGTATGTTTTTTGCTTCTTTGTGAAAAATTATCTGTCTATACTTATGTGGGTTTATTACTGGGTTCTCAATTCTTTTCCATTGGTTTATGTGTTTGTTTTTCTGCCAATGCCATGCTGTTTTGATTATTGTTGTCCTGTAGTACAAGCTAAAGTCAAGGAGTGTGATACCTCCAGCATTGTTCTTTTTTCCCGGATTGCTTTTGCTAGTTGGGGTCTTTTGTGGTTCTATACAAATCTGATGATTTTTGTTTTATTTCTTTAAAAAATGCCAGTGGGATTTTGATGGGGATTGTACTAAAGATTGCTTTGGGTGATATGGCCATTTTAACTATGTTGATTCTTCCCATCCATGAGCACAGAATGTCTTTCCATTTCTTGGTGTTGTTTTCAATTTCTTTTAAAAATGTCTTATAGTTTTCAGCATATAGGTCTTTCACATCCTTGGTTAAGTTTATTCCTAGATGTTTTTTTCTTTTTGTTGCAATTGCAAAAGGAATTTTTTTTTAATTATTTCTTTTTCTGAGATTTCATTGTTAGTATATGGGAATGCAATGGACTTTTGTACGTCGATTTTGTAACTGGAAACTTTACTGTATTTGTATTGTTTCTAATAGCTTTTTGGTGGTGTCTTTAGGGTTTTCTATATATAGCATCATGTCATCTGCAAAGAGTGACAATTTAACTTCTTCATTCTTAATTTGGATGCCTTTTGTTTCTTTTTCTTTCATGGTGGTTCTGGTGAGGACTTCCAACACTATGTTGAAAAGCAGAGGTGATAGGGGATAGCCCTGTTATGTTCCTGAATGTAGAGCAAAGAGCTTCAGTTTTTCATCATTCATTATGTGATTAGCTTGGGGTTTGTCATATATGGCCTTTATTGTGTTCAGGTATTTTCCTTCTATACCTATTAAGTGTTTTAATCATAAATCGATGTTGTATCTAGTCAAAACCTTTTTTCTGCATCAATTGATATAAACATATGATTACTGTTATTTATTTTGTTTATGTGATGTATCACATTGTTTGATTTGCGTGTGTTGAACCATCCTTGTGCTCCTGGGATGAACCCCCTTTGGTCGTGATGAATAATCTTTTTAATATATTGTTGCATTTGATTTGCTAGTATTTTGTTTAGGATTTTTTATCGATATTCCTCAGAGATATTGGTCTGTAGTTTTGTGTTTTTGTGTTATCCTTACCAGGTTTTTGTATGAGGGTAATGTTTGCCTCATAAAATGAGTTAGGGAGTATTGTTTCTTATTCTGTTTTTGGAAGAATTTAAGTAGGACAGGTATTAGATCCTCTTTGAAGGTTTGGTAGAATTCACTAGTGAAGCCATTTGGTCCCAGACTTTTGCTTTTGTGAAGGTTTTGGATGACTGACTCAATTTCCTTACTGGTGATTGGTCTATTTAGATTTTCCAGTTCTTCATGATTCAACCTTAGAAGGTTATGTGTTTCTTAGAACTTGTCCATTTCTTCTAGGTTATTGAAATTGGTGGCATATAATCCACATAGTATTCTTGGATGATCCTTTGTATTTCTGTGGCATCCGTGACAACTTCCCCATTTTCATTTCTGATTTTGTTTATTAGTATCTTTTCTCTTTTTATCTTAGTGAGTCTAGCCAAGGGTTTGTCAATTTTATAAATCTTTTCAAAGAACCAGCTTTTTGTCACATTAATTTTTTCTATTGTCTTTTCTCTATTTCATTTAGTTCTGCCCCAATTTTTATTATTTCCTTTCTTCTTTGCTGAATTTGTGTTTCATTTGTTCTTCTTTTTCTAGTTCTTTAAGGTGTAATGTGAGGTTATTTATTTTGGATTTTTCTTGTTTCTTGAGATAGGCTTGTTATGATAAATTTCCCTTTTAAAACTGCTTTCGCTGCATCCCCAAAATTTTGGTGGGATGTGTTTTCATTCTTATTTGTTTCTATATATCTTTTGACCTCTCCTCTTATTTGTTCTTTGACCTGTTTTTTCTGTATAACTATGTTGTTTAATCTCCACGTATTTGTGGTTTTACCTTCTTTCTTTTTGCCATTGATATCCAATTTCAAAGCCCTGTGATCAGAGAATATGCTTGGTATGATTTCAATCTTCTTAAATTTGGTAGGCTAGTTTTATGTCCCAATATATGGTCTATCCTTGAGAATGTTCCATGTACACTAGAAAAAAAAATCGTATAGTCTGATGTTTTAGGATGAAGTGCTCTGTAAGTGTCTATTTTGTCCATTTCATCTAATGTGTCATTTATGGCTGCTATTTCTTCATTTTCTGTTTGGATGATCTATCCATAGCTGTCAATGGTGTATTTAGGTCCCCTACTATAATTGTGTTTTGGTCAATTTCTCCCTTGAGTTCTGTTAGTAGTTGCTTGGTGTATTTCGGTGCTCCCTGATTGGGAGCATAACTATTGATGACTGTTATGTCGTCTTATTGTATAGTCCCCTTTATCATTATGAAATGTCCATTTTTCTCTTTTGTTACCATTTTTATTCTGAAGTCTGTTTCATCTGATATCAGTATGTCTACACCTGATTTTCTCTCTATACCATTTGCTTGGAGTATCAATTTCCTCCCTTTCACTTTGAGTCTGTGTTTGTCCATGTAGCTGAGATGTGTCTCTTGGAGGAAGCATATGATTGGGTTTAGTTTTTTTGACCCAATCTGCTACTCTGTGCCTTTTTATTGGTGAATTCAGCTATTTACATTTAAGGTGATTATTGATTTGTGAGAATTTCCTATCATTCTATCTTTAGTTTTCTGGTGAGGCTGTTTCTCCATTGTTTCTTTGCCAATTTTTGTTGTCTATTATTTCTGTGTGGTGGTATTCTATGATTTTTCCCTCTGTTTCTTCTTTTATTATGTTATATATTTCAGTTCTGAATTTTTATTTTTTGAATCATTACCATTAAGTTTATGTAAAAGAAAGTTTGATATTTGGAGTCCATTTTCTTCAGCATGTTTACTTTCTCCATTCCCATACTCCAGTTCAGGTCTTTACTCTTCCCCTCCGCCCCCTTTTATGTTTTGGTTGCCACAAATTATCCCTGTTGATGCTGGTCGAATATCCTCCTTCAGTATTTCTTGTTGTGTAGGTCATGTGTTAGAAAATTCCCTCATCTTCTGTATATCTAGAAAGGTCTTTATTCCTCTTTCATATCTAAGGGAGATTTTTGCTGGATATATTATTCTTGGCTCATAATTTCTCTCTTTCAATAGTTTGAATATTTGGTTTCACTCCCTCCTGGCTTGTAGAGTTTCTGCTGAGAAATCAGATGATATTCTAATGGGCTTTCCATTGTGGGTTACCATCTTCTTTTCCATGGCTGCCTTGGGGATTCTTTCTTTGTCGTTAATTTTTGACAGCTCGAATACAATATTCCTTGGGGAAGGCCTGTTGGGGTTGAGGTAATTAACTGTTCTATTTGCTTCTTGGATTGGAGGATCCAGTTCTTTCCACAAGTTTGGGAAGTTCTCATTGACCGTTTGTTTGATTATACTCTCTGTTCCCTTCTCTCTTTCTTCTCCTTCTGTTATGCCCATTAATCTTATGTTGCTCTTTCTGATGGAGTCAGAAAGTTCTTGTAGAGTTCTTTCCTTTCTTTTAAGTCTCAAGTCTCTTTCTTCTTCCATCCGTGTCATTTCCAGATTTCTATCTTTGATGTCACTGATTCTTTCCTCCATCTGGTCAACTCTACTACCTAAGCTGGCTATTTCATTCTTCATTTCTTTTATTGAGTTCGTAATCTCCAGAAATTCTATTTGGTTCTTTTTTAAAATTTCAATCTCTTTGGTGAAATGTTCATTTTGTTCTTTGATTGTGTTTCTGAGTTCATTAAACTGCCTGTCTGTTTCCTTGCATCTCGTTGAGTTTTTCAAGAACTGCAATCTTGAATTCTCTGTTGTTTAAGTCACATATTTACATATCTTTAAGTTCATTTTCTGGAGACTTTTCATTTTCTTTCTGAGCTGTTTTGTTGCCTTGGTTATTCATGGCAATTAATGATTCATTATTTCTCTTCTTAGACATCTACAGGAGTGGGTTCTGCAACAGGTTGATAGAAAGAGGTCCTTCTTTTGTTTTCCAGTAGGTGTTGGTACAATGTTTTATTTTCTCTCCGACTGCAGCCTTGTATTCCCTCTCACTATAGTGTTATGTTTTTTCTGCACTATTCTGGCTTCTTAAACAATGGGGGGATTCCGTGGAAGGTGGGCTTTTCCTCTGTGAATAGTTCGCCTGGGTCATATGGCGCCACCTCTGTTGGGAGATGTGGAGAGCTTCTGAAGTTTCAAAGCTCCTTCTGCACCAGATTCAGAGCCTGTGTGTGTTAACAGCTCTGTTTACTCCTGCAGGGATGCACCCAGTTAGGTGGGGACAGGGGCGGGGTGAGTTATGAGAGGTGGCCCAGAGCAATGGTGGCGACCCCCACCACAGGCAGTCCTGCTTCCACAGCACCCTCACCTTTGCCGGAACTAGTTGGGCTGTGAGTCCATGTCTGCAAACCACAGTTCTCAGAATTGCAAACATTCTGTTCTTTTGATCTGACATTGCTACTGTTCTGCTTCTAGCACTGGGCAGGTGGGTGGGGCGGGGCAAGCTCTGTGAGGGAGGAGGCGGCTAGTGTTAGTGCCTAAGGCTTCCATTCTCTGCTAGGCATGAGGGTTTAAACCACTGTTTTCAGCCTTCTTTTCTCAGTCTTTGCTCCAAGATCTCTGCCGTGAGCATTGGGTTCAGCCATGTTATATGCTGTCCTCTCAGGCCTGTGAGCCTAAAGCAAAGTCCTAGCATTCAAAGGTCTTCCCTCTCCCACAGCTCTGGTAGTTCCAGGATGCTGCGAGCTTGGAGCACCGAGGTAGTTCTGTGTCCTGCACCCACACTACCCTGTCTCCGCAATTCTCCCTTCCCTCCTCCCTGGCTCGTACAATTTGCCCACCTTTAGATGATTTCAGTAGTGCGTCTCTTGATTTTGCCTGTCTGCTGTGCAGGCAGTCCTTTGTGGACTTATAGTTGTTCAATTTGTTATAAATTCCAGGGGAGATTTCAAGAGGCTCACCTCACACCGCCATTTTTTATGACATCACAAACTCCATTTCTTTACATAGTCTCACCCTAAGAATTAACGACTGAGTGATTTATATAAAATCATTAATGTGATAAGCCATCTATAATAATGTATAACTAGAGACAATTAAATACATACGATGTGTAAACTAAGAAATGCTTCTCTGTGAAACCAGAGTATGTCATATTGTCCTTCGGCATATATTATGCCACAATATAAATACATTTTGAAATATTTTTCATACCTTAAACGTTTAGAAGATTAACACTTTTTTAAAAATATGTGTTGCATTTGACTGACATTTATGGGTTATATGCTAAAATTAAATTAGTAGTTGAAGCTGTGCATACAAGCAATCTGAGTTTCTGGATTTAACAAGAGCCTATCTCCACCGCCATTTTCTCCATATTTTATTAGCCCAATGAGCTAGACACTGTGCCACACACTTAAAGTACTTTACTGACATATTTAATCTGTGCAATAATCCTATGGTATGGATCATATATCACCGATTTTAAAGCTGAGAAAGATGAGTTCCAGAGAATTGAAGTAAGTTATGTAAGGCCACACAGATAATCTAAAGCAGATCTGAATTTCTAATGAAGATTTGTCTAACTTCAAAGCTCATGCTTTTAATATTATCTTTTACACTATCTTACTTAAATGAGTATGAAATAATTTCTTTGTTGTTTGTATTGGCAAGGGGTCTGTATTTCATCACACAGAATAATTTCACAATAATATAAAAAGTTTTCTTACACACGATAAAGAGATGAAAATATTCATATATATTTTCATAACCAGACTTTTTGTTGTTTGGAAAAATGAGCTAATAGTCAAGTTTATTCACTTAGGAAAATAAAAGTGGGTGAAGTAGTGAGTAACTTTTTAATGTGATATTTTCACCAGCAAGGGTGGACTCCTTTTCTTCTCTTCAGCACACTTAATTATTGATGCTTAATTTTACTGAAGAAAGTAATTTCATGAATTTAGAACTCTACAATTAATGGCCAATGTTTTTCTCAAGGTGTTAGTTTTCCATTAATGAGCAAGTGTTCTGCTTGATTTACTGTATAAACTGAAGTATACACTCTTAAATTAGGTAAAATCTCTGATTGCAATCCTAGCAGAAGGTAACGCTAGACACCTATTTAAATGATCCATAGTTTTTTTTATTATTATTAAACACAATTATATTGCCTACAAATATGTAGTAGTCATCAAGACTCATAGTATATGTATTTTCTACTCACCAAACAGAATCTTATGGCTCACGGGTCACTTTTTGTTGCTAAGAATTATCTTTGCCAATTAATAGATTTTTCAATGTGGAGTTTAATGTAATGAGGCTAATTTTCATATATTCTTACATAGTAAAACTATTTAGACAATTTTTTGAAATTATTTCTTCATCATATTCAAGCTTTGGAAAGCATATACCACAACTACAAACATATGTGCTATATCAACACACAAAACAAAGGTTAATTTTCTGATGTAATGTTTCCTCCCAGATGGAGCTACTACACTGCCTTTCATCAGCATTTCCATTTAGTATGGCGGAAATTAATTGTGACCAATTCAGAATCCTAGAGGTTATAGAAATCTGTTTCATCTTCCAGCTTCTAAACTAAAATATGGTTAATTCTCTCCCATCCCAAGTGTGATGGTGTTCAGTTTTCAAACGGTTTCTTCTTTCCATATAGAAACATGACTAAAGACTGTAATGATAAATTATAGGAACATCACCTCTTTATGCAATGTTGGAATAAAGTCAAGATTGGTACCCAGTATTCTTTTGGGAATATTACCTAATCTGAGCTTCCCCACATGTAGAGGATCTTTGGTGCTTTGCCAGCCCAGCATCAATAACTCCTCTTAAGCTAATATCATATTAATTAACCTGACATCATTTGGGTAGAGTGGACTTGTTTCCATTCCCACCTCTTCCACTTGAGAGGTGAGCATAGACCAAGGCTTAGAAAACAGATTTCTGGCAGACAAACCCACATTTGGAGAATTCCATGTTTGGAAGATGCCAGAACTCACATCTCTGAGCCTTGTGTACCCCAGGGTCCTAGATTTCAGTTAGTGACATGCCTCTTTTAAGGTATTTCCCACAGCCAAATACTGCCTGTTCTGTCATTTACTTATGTAATACTTTTTTCTAATTTGATTTTGTCAACTAAAATTTTATTTTGAAATCATTTTAAATCCACATACTTTTGTAAGAAATAGTATAGAGATCTTATGTATCCTTTACCCAGTTTTCCTCAATGGTAACGCACTGCAAAACAATAGTGCAATATCACAACTAGGATATTACACTCATACAATCTATCAGTCTTACTTAGATGTCCTAGGGCTTATTTGTATGTGTATTTAGTTGTATGTAATTTAATCACACATATAAATTTATATATCCAACACCACAGTCAAAAGAGAGAATATTCCCATTACTGTGAGGATCCTTTGTGTTACCATTTTATAACCACCCCTGCTTTTACCCTGTTTCTAAACTCTGGCAATCACTAATCTGTTCTCCATCCCTTTAATTTCATTATTTTTAAAAAATGCTCTATAAATGGAATCATACTGCAGTCACTTTTTGTAATGAGCTTTTCTTCACTCAGCCTAATTCTGTGGAGATTCCTCCAGGTTGATGTTCATATCAGTATTTCGTTCTTCGTTATTGCTGAGTTGTATTCCATGATTTTGATACATTATAGTTTGTTTAACCATTCACCTGTTAAAGGACATGTGTCTTCTTATGAGTTACTTGAATATTTTTCAAGACTTCATTATAATTTATTTATAATGTTTTTGATTGTATCATTTGGTATAATTTTCTTAGTGGTTGCTCTCGATATTATAATATATGCATGTGATTCATTATAATCTGCTGTCAATGTTTCATAACTTCAAGTGAAGTGTGGAAACCCTATTGCCATTTCGCCCCATTGCCTTAATTACTGTTAACATATTGTTGTCTTTAGTATTAGAAAGTATTATAATTTTTATATTGTCACTTATGATTTAGAAATTTAAAGAGAGTAATTTATTGTATATACTCATATCTGCTCTTTGCATTCTTCATTCTTCATTCCTGATGTTCCAAGTTTTTTTTTTTTCTTTTTTCTTTTATAATTTCTTTTCTATTTAAAGAAACTGTTTTAGACATTCTTTAATGGTAAATCTGCCAGTGACAAATTCCTTAATTTTCTTTTGTCTGAGAATTCCTTTATTTCCCCTTCTTCTTTGAAGGATAGTATCGTCAGATGTAGAATTAATAGTTGACAATAGTTATTTTTTAGCACTTGAAAAATGTTGTGACACTTCCTTCTTGCCTCTAACTCTTCAGATGAGGAATTTGCTGTCATTCAAATTAGTGTTCCCCTTTATGTAATGTGTTAGTTTTCTCTGCTTTAATAATTTTTTCTTCGCCTTCCATTTTCAGAAGTTTAAATATGGCATGTATTAGTATAGCTTTGTTTGAATTTATCTTATTTGGATTCACTTAGCTTCTTGACCCTATATGTTATGTCTTCTGACAATTTTTTCCTGGAATCTAAGGAGTTTCAGCCTTTCTTTCTTTGACTATTCATTAGCCTCACTCTCTTCTTTCTCTTTTTTTGGGACTTCATTGTTTGTTATTGTGCTACAGGTTCCTGAGGCTCTATTCACATTTTTTTTTTCCAGTCTGTTTTTCTCTCTGTTGTTTAAATTGGGTAAATTCTAGTTGTCTCTTCTTAAGTTCTCTGAACCTACCATCTACCATCTCCACTCTACTGATAAATCCTTTAGAGCGTTTCTTATTTTAGTTATTGTACTTTTCGGTTCTATAATTTCCTTTTGATTATTTTTACAGCTTCTATTTCTTTGCTGAGATTCATTTATTTCATTTGTGTCAAGAAAATGCTTGTGGAAGTATATTTATGATGATTGATTTGTCAAATAATTCCAACATCGGATTTGTCTTGGCATCAGTTGATTGTCATTCAAGTTGTGATTGTCCTGGGTCTTGGTGTGATGGGTACCATGTTTCCCTGAAAATAAGACCAGCTCTTATATTAATTTTTGCTCCAAAAGACACATTAGGGCTTATGTTTAGGGGATGTCATCCTGAAAAATCATGTTAGGGCTTATTTTCCGGTTAGATCTTAGTTTTGAGGAAACACGGTAAGTAAGTGAGAGACGGCTCAGAATCAGTAGGGAAGGAAACCACCTCCCCCGGCTGCTTATTATCGGGGTGCTCCTGATTAATTCCCCCTTACTGGTGCCACTTGTTGGTAGTGTTAGAATTTCTGTTTGAATTGGGGAGAAACATGCATACCTGAAATACCTTCTCTTGGTATTTTGGGAATCAGAAGACCCTGCAGTACTGGAGTCCAGTTCTAGAGTTCCTAATTAGTAAATACTTTCCCTTCAGTGCTGGAGTTCCTAATTAAAAATCTTTCTCTTTCCACCTTTCAGAGTCCTCATTTGGTTTCTTGTGTTATACCTAGTTATACTTTGTGGGAAGTAGCAGGGAGAAACAAGTCTATGCCATCTTCTCTGGCCCAGAAGTCTCTAATTTTATTTCATGTTGATTCAAATTATTTCATAGAATCATTTTAAGAGTTAAGGCCTAAGTGATTTCTATAATTTATGAAATTATCAGTATGATATCACTGATATTGCTATGTATATCCATATTCTTTTCAGCCATGTGAATAATAAGTTCAATTCCCTTAAATTAGATTTGCTTGTTGAAATATATATCTTGAATATAGTATTCTTGGATGCAAAGCTACAGAGTTCTCTAATGCAAAAGAGCTATATTTTGAGGACCTTATAAATTTGAAGGGAATTTTCTGGAATTTGGGACCTGATATAATCCGTTTACCTCAGATTGAAATCATCTTTCCTGGTATTAGGTTGGTGCAAAAGTAATTGCAGTTTCTGCAATTATTTTCAACCTTTTAAATTGTAATTACATTTGCACCAACCTAATAAGATCATATTTTCATATGATTACTCAAATATGGGAACAATGGTGCAATGGGGCAGAGGTTAATCAAATTTGATCAATAGTGGGCACTGAAATGTGTATGATGACTTAAACAGACACTGTGAAAATGACTTTAAGGCCAAAAAATTGTTAGTTCCAGGAAAATGCACTGTTGAGGGCTAGATATAATATCAGGAGGGTCAAATCTCTGCAGCACTCTGTAAGTTTACTAAATTGAATAAATCAAAACACTTCCTCCTAACATGATGAGCTGAAAATTAATTTTGTCTTTCCTGCATTCAGTCAACTTCCCAATATCAATATTCCTTGAGATACTTTAGTCTTTTTTTGCACACACAGGAGAATGTTTATGTCTGATTTGCTTGGATGAATTTCAGGTTGTTACTCATACATATAGGCCAAATCCAACTCTAGGGATTTTTTCTCTGCTGTGGGATTCACAATTAATTTGGCTTTAGAACCACTGAAAATGGCTGATTACTACCAATATCCTAGTATATTTTCAGAAAATACTGTACCAAATTCTGTACACAAAGGTGTTGAATTGGGCTTAAGGCATGCCACACTATTGATTTGAGTAAGGATGGATAAGCTCAGATTCAGAAAAATATTCATATGCATATGTGACTTTGCAAGCAAGTATCTACTCTCAAAGTTATTACTGGAATTAAAGGCAAAAAGTTAGCCATCACTGCCTACTTTAGAATTAATATATGGCAGGTTAGCCAGTGAGTGTGACTTTGGTGTTAAATCCCTAACCATAGTCAGTGCCCACGGGACAATGCTCTGTTTCAACAAGTCATCTGCTGAGGGTCAGAAAAGGGAGACTTGGAGATTCATAAGCATTTAAGTTAAAATTATGCCAGGACACTTTTCGGTCATCAAATTATGAGCACTGAGTAAATCAGTAGCACTAGTAGGTCCTTAAACTCTTGTTATCAATGAAGATAATCAGAGCTTAGGAAAAAGAGATGATGATATGAGCCATTGGGTAATAGGATCCCATCATAAAGTCCTCAGATGGACTTAGGAAGTGCGATTTGACTCGTGCTTGCCCGCTGAGTAATGGACCCAGGTAAGTGACAGGTGAAGTCCTAGCTGGAAGAGACCCAGGTTGGAAATGTGACTGGAGACTACCCTCAAAGATTTCTTCCCAGTGTGGCAGAGTCGTGGCATAAATTAACTTTACCACAGAGAGTAAAAGACTGAGTAAGGAAATGGAGATGATCCCGTGTTTTACTGGTATAACAAACAGTTGTCGTGGCTGATACCACTGACGTCTTGCTTTGGGTGGCAGAAAGGGAGCAGTGGTGAATAGGGTGTGAGTGCCAACAGCGATATCTTTGTTCCCAGGAAAATTTTCCATTTCCCTTTTTGCCACAGAGGATTTGATGTTTGATTATTTAGCTTCATCTTCTTCCCTCCCTTCCCACCCCTGAAGAGGATAATGTTTGCTACTTTAGCTAGATTCTTTGGCTTTTCAATGCTGCAAATTGAAACAGAAATGGGGAAAAGATTCATAACTCTAGAGTAGAGAAAACTGAGAATGAGTTAGGCTTAGCAGTTAAAACAATTTACACAATCCTGTGCTGAGAAAGAGCAAAGCAATTAGGAGAAAAAGTGAAAGTCAGACTAACTGGGGGAGCCCAGGAGATTATGACATGAGGAATATAGTGGAGGAGCAACTAAAGAATCTGTGGGAAATAGTTGGGACAAGAAAGAGAATACATAATTGCAACAAATTGCATTTTCCAAAGATGGCTATGGAGTCTCACATCTCACAGGCTTTTCTGTAATGTGAATTTGACATTTCCCTATCAAGTTGGGGAGTCATTTCCACTCCTCTGGAATCTGGACAGGCTATGACAGCTATTTGACCAGCAGAGTACATTGGAAGGATTTTTTGTGACTTCTGAGTCTAGGTCAGGAAAGACTAGGCAGCTTCCACCTGTTTCTTTTGGAACATTTGCTCAGAACCCAGCTGCTGTCTTTCAGAACCTGGCTTTCATCTTATGAGAAACCCAAGTACATGGAGACATAGCAACTGGGTGCCTCAGTCAACAACCTCAGCTGGACCCAGACTTCGCGTCATTCCAGCCCAGATGTCAGATATGAAAATGAAGAAGTTTCTAGTGCAAAGCCAGCTGATGATCAAGGTTTTGTATAGTAGACACAGCCATCCTTATTTCACCCTGTCTGAATTCCTGACCTACAAATCTGAAGATTAAATGACTGTTTTTCATGCCATTGATCTTGAGGTGGTGTGTTTTACAACAATAGATAACAGGAACTGTAATGCTGTGCATTTGTATTCCTTTAATGAATGTGATGAGATTTAGTAAAAATGGAATTATCTTTAATTATATTTGGCTGTTGAACGATGTTTATTGAAAGTTGTGTAGCTTGGAGCCCATACCACACAGACTGTATATTAATGTAATGAACTTGATTTTTAGTTCAGTTCAACTAGCATTTGTTTAGTGATAAGCATGTAAAGCACTCTAATCTTGATGGCATCATCTATTTAAAGGGCAAGTAGTGTTATTCACATAATAGTCCTTAAAGGGCCACTTTCCAGCTTTAAAATTTTAATTTTTAGGAAAGAAAATGGTTCATGGCCACACAGATATCCTTTTGCTGCAGACATTATCAAAACTTGTGCCTTATTGTTGGTGGAAGAATTATGGTAACTATTTCACAGAAAACTAATAACTTTGAATTTCCTCATAACACGTCAAAGTGTAGTTTGTGAAAATTCAAGTTACTATGAAAAAGCACCTTGTATTTGTTTGTGACTTGATTTTTAACACCTTTTAAACTGCTCAAAGTTTTGATTATTAATGCTTTAGGCAATCTCTTCTTCTCATGCTACTCCTACCACATGGCATCAAATGCCACTGAGCTGGGAGCCAGAAGACCCTAGAACGGTCAGTGAGCCACTTTCAGCATCACCTTTAAAATGATCTCCAAATTTCATTTTCCTCCCAAAGCCAATAGGAGGTGGAGGCAGGCTGCTACTTCCTAGCTCAGTGAACTTGGGTAAGTTTCTTAAAGTCCTTTTGCTTTAGTAGCACACCTGTGATTCAGTTTAGCATCTGCCAGGAACTGTTACTGGGAATTAAATAGGAAGTTAGTAACCTAGTTTAACAGGCAGTGGAGAGTTAATGTCATGCTGTAGACTGCAGGGGTGTCCAAACTTTTTTCAACGTTTTTCACCAAGGGCTATATGCAGTAAAATACACAAACAGCCGGGCCACTCACTCGAGGTGAAGTTCGTATTGCCTCACCTGGTTTATTTAAGTAAACTAAATATATTTTTGGAATTTATGTGGGCTAATAAAAAATGGATCACTGGCCGCAGTTTGGACACCCCTGACTAGATTCTAAGAGAGCTTGGCCAGCCCAGCTAAGAATGCAGTTGTGCTGGGACAGTGTCAGTACAGACAACACTACAATACTAGTAAGGACCTCTCACTCAGGATAGAGCTTCCCAGCTTTTGCAATAGGATGCAATAGAAGAAGGGGCCCTTTTCATGACTGGAAGAATCTGAAGGAAAGATTTCAGTAGATGGAACTGAATAACTGCAGAGGAGACTGAAAATCTGTTAAAGATTATTTAGTTTAATTTTGTGGGCTATAACTTACTTGGTGGGGGTTTTCAAATTGTAATATGTAGTATATCTATATACGTGTGTGTGGATATATTTATAATTTTTGATATTAATTGAAGTATATTTTGTGATATTCTTGAATAATTAGAGTCTCTTAAGCAATAACAAAGAAAGGAATATATTAAATGGAATTCTGAACCAAATTGTCAGCCACAGAAATCAAACAATGGTATTAATGGCATATAAACAAAGAAAAATTATGAAGAAAAAAATCTTAAATAGTGTGAATGAATTAGACAAAGATACATTGGGATTTCAAACAAAATTTTAGCATCCAATATTGGTCTACATTTCTTTGACTTTCATTAGTATTTTTATTAGCGTTCAGTGTAGGGGGAATATTTTTTTTGTAGTGTTATATATTTCCATGCCTTATAATTTCTTAGAGTTGTTTCTATAAGGGGAAGTAGACTGTGTGTGTGTGTATGTGTGACCTCAGACAGTTGATGTTCTCAGGTGATACAGAGGACAAAGTTCATCAAGACTTGTACAATCTTGAATCAATTCCAGAAATCTTGGAAAAGGGAGTGAAAAATAAAGGAAAGGAAAAAGAAGAAAAGGAAACCTGAGCTGGAAACAGTTTTTGAACTGAGAAAATTAGGGTTGAATAGTGAAATTTAATAGCATGATTTAGTGTAACAATATATAGCATGCTTAGTCATAAAATGTTAGTTCTAAACAGGAAAAATTACTTTAAAATTCATATTAGATCAAGTAAAAAGAGAATTTTCAAGATTGCCATGGGGATATGAAAGACACTTTGGGGCATATACCCAATAATGTTGTAGAGATTTTGTAGAGTATCCGACAGATTCTTGTCTTATTAGGAAGACAATTTCATGGATGATGTAGGTGCCTGACCACTGCACTGTATACCTGAAGCTGAAGTTGAATAACAGTGAATGTCAACTATATATATGTGTATATATATATATGTGTGTGTGTGTATATATATATATATATATATATATCCTGTGACTATATATGTATACATATACGTATATGTATACATATATATACACACACATATGTACCTGTATATGCATGTACATATGCATATATATACATATATAGTCACAGGATATATATATATATATATATATATATATATATATACACACACACCTATATATACATACATATGTACATATATACATATGTATGTGTACATATACACATACAGTTACAGGATGTGGAGTACAGCATAGAGAATAGAGCCAGTGGAACTAACAGCTATATATGATGTAAGAGGGGTGGTAGATTTGGGGAGGGGGGGTTATCATTTTGTGAGGGGTATAAATTATTACATTGGGGTCTAATTATTACATTGTTTTGTACACCTGAAACTAATGAAAAAAATAAAGTAAAGGTCAAATGAATATATCAACATGAGCTCATGACCTTTACAATAAAAAAGGATTTCTCACTTCATTGATAAAATTTAGGTACTCTCTCTTCTAAGGTCACTTGCCTTACATTAGGATTTATGGTTCCCTAGTGCCTAGATTTGAGATCTCCAATACTCTCATAATAGCCACTTTGTCCCCTCTCTTGATACATAAAAAATAAAGATCATCTTAGAACACTTTGTTTTCAGAAACAGGGAGAATCTCAGTAATTTCTGGGTTAGAGTTAAAATGGACAATTTGGTCAGTCCATAAAAGAGAGCTTTTACTGGACAAATTTTGACAATTAGAACATTAAGAGACTATAACGATTAGTGTCAATTGAAACATTCTCAGTATATAAAATAAGTTGCATTGTTGAAACTAAAATGCAAATTTTCATAAAAAATATGTGCTAAAAGTTATTTTGCCCACATGAGTATAAATATTGTCTCCAAAAGGGTATAAAGTTACTGATACAAATTATATTATCTAAGAGTGGAGTTGTGATTAACTTTCTAGATATGTAAGATATAAAAGTGAGTTTTTTAATGTAGCAAAAGAAGAAATCTTGGTAGGCATGTAGGGGGAATGTTGTATAGTGTATCTGGTTTCAATGTGTTTTGTCTACTGGAGCTCTAGTGGCCCCGCTTGGCTCTTATTTGTGGACAAATGTAGAAGTTTTATACTGAATCCTTGGTCAGTGCTATATGGGAAGTCATGAATCATAGACTGAATTGTGTGTGTGCATGAGAGGGAAGTAAGGGAGAGAGAGAGGAAGGGAGGGAGGCAAAGAAATAAGAAAGGAAAATAAAGAAAAGAAAGGAAAGGTAAAAGAAAAAAAGGAAACCTGAGCTGCAAACAATTTTTGAAAACTGAGCACAAACCATACTGTATTTAACAAGGTAATATAGGCAGAGCCTGGCTTAGCCCACTTTTGTTATTCTCTAGATGGAATCTGAAGCAGTGTAAGCTTTGATGTAGAAGTACTGCCCCAGATTGTGTGGACACAAACTACAGTGGATTTTAACTGTAATAGGGTGTGGAATTGGATTAATAGGGAGGTAAACTCATAAGGACAGAAAACTATCCATGAAGTAGATAATTTCATTATCACTTGGGCAGGATGGTTTTGGAAGAGGTAAAAGGTATAGCGATTTGATTTGGAAAATACATTGTGAAAGAACTCAGTAGTTTTGAAGTTTTCTAAAATATAGTAATTCCTTGGTAATAGATTGCATAATGGAATTCCTAAAATGTTATATTGACAACTGGGACTAAGTGGAGTTGGGGCAAGATGCTACCCAGTTTGAAGGGCAATTGTTAAGGATATGTATCTATAATTAAATATTTTTAAGGCTAGTGAGAAATTCCTCCTTTATCTCATCTGTGATGTGGGGTGCTAACCTTAAAGAAGTGATTTCAGGTGATTCCAAAACGCGATCGATAGTCCTGAAAAGCACATCAATGAAGTTCCTTGTCTGAATAGATGTATAAAATAAACTGCACTATCCTGTAATGCTTTGAATATGAACTATTTTAAGTAAAGAGATGGGTAACACATCATCAAACACATAGCATATGCTAAATATATTTATGCAAATTCCTAAATATGCAAATCACACACAATGAATAATATTGACAACATAAAATTCCAAGAGTTAATGTCCAAAATGAATAAAGATTTCCTTAAATCAACAGGTAAACCACAGATCCCCCAAAAGAAAAACGGAATGATAAAAATAGAAATTCATGCAAGGAAACAAATGCCTAATAAAACATGAAAGCTAATCAGGGAAATGCATATTAAAATGAGATTTTTTTTCCCTTATAATATCTGTAAAAATAAGAGCTTGTTAATACTACTGATGATTATGGTGAGAGAAAATGAGTACTAATATAAACTGTTGGTAGGAACTTGCAGTTTTATTAGAGGTTGATTGGTAGTATTAAAATTGAAATGAACCGATTTTTCAACTCAACATTTAACTTTGAGATATTGATCTCAAAGCAATACATGAGAACATAAAGAAGGTATAATGATGTTCACTGCTAGAGAGGACATAAGGTTCTAATACTAGTCTCAATTTCATGGAGTTTATTTGGCTCGGACGTTAAGACTTGTAGCTAAGTAAAATGTAAAACCAGCATATTTAAAAGTTCTAATTCAAACTATGTATAAATGTTTAGAAGGAAAGAAATAAGTATGATCCAGATTCTTCATGAAAGATTGTATGGAGAAGTTAAAACTTCTAGCTAATAAATTGTATATCTCATATCTAATTATTAATAAAGTAAGCATTAATTAGAACATAAGTTCTATAAAAGGCAGATTGTTTTTGGTTGTTTTATTTATTGCTGTTTCCAAACATCTAAAACAGTGACTAACGTAACGTGGTCAATGTGTATATGTTTATTAGAGAGAGACATTAAATAACACAAAACCATGTAAAATAATGAAACTCTCAAATAAGGGTGTTTCTAGATCTAAAGCTGAATAAAATGGTCATAGACATTGGGAAAAAAATAAAAGACAACAACAAAAAACACAGCCTCATTAATCCCATGAAATTTCAGGCAGACAAAAATAAAAATATCAGCTGAATATAAACATTTTGTTTTATTCTGCGTGAAATATGTCCCTAAAATAATTTTAAATGACAGATAACTTTATCATTTTAAAAACAGTGTCAACTCAAAGCAATTATTGAAGAAGCCTTAAAGGCACTAACTATGTGCATTAAAATAATGTTTATCCCCCCACATTCTAAACTAAATTAATTGTTTGCTCTTTTCAGAAATAGCATCTAAGTTGTTAGTTTACTGAATGAAACACTTCATCATTCTGACTATATCCAAAATCAAACTTTGCTGGAAACTTTAAGTCCATTTTTGCTCTATTAAAGACATAGTTGCAAGTAAGCATGCTGAAGAAAATGGAATACTCTAAATATCAAATTTTCTTTTACATAAACTTAAGGGTAACCACTCAAAAAAAAAATCCAGAACTGATATATATATGAAGAAAAAGAGAGAAAAATCATAGAATACCACCACACAGAAATAATAGACAACAAAAAGGCAAAGAAACAATGGAGACACAGTCTTTCTAGACCAGAAAACTAAAGATAGAATGACAGGAAATCCTCACATATCAATAATCACCCTAAATGTAAATGGACAGACTCACCGATAAAAAGGCACAGAGTAGCAGGTTGCATCAAAAAACTAAACCCAACCATATGCTGTCTCCAGCTGAGTTGAGAAACAGCTCAGCTACAAGGACAAGCATAGACTCAAAGGGAAAAGGTGGAAATTGACACGCCAAGCAAATGGCATCCAGACAAAATCAAGTGTAGCCATACTGATATCAGATGAAACAGACTTCAGGGTAAAAAACTGTAACAAGAGACTTTGGACATTTTATAATGGCAAAGGGGACTATACAACAAGACGACATAACAGTCATCAATAGTTATGCCCCCAATCAGGGAACACCAAAATATACCAAGCAACTACTAACAAAACTAAAGGGAGAAATTGACCAAAACACAATTATAGCAGGGGACCTAAATACATCATTGACAGCTATGGCTAGATCATCCAAACAGAAAATAAATAATGAAATAGCAGTCCAAAATGACACATTAGATGAAATGGACATAATTGACATTTATAGAGCACTTCATCCTAAAACATCAGACTATATATTTTTTTCTAGTGTACATGGAATGTTCTCAAGATAGACCATATATTGAGACATAAAACTAGCCTCAGCAAATTTAAAAAGATTGAAATCATACCAAGCATATTCTCTGATTACAAAGCTTTGAAAATGGATATCAACTGCAAAAAGAAAGAAGGAAAAACCACAAATACATGGAGATTAAACAACATACTTTTAAAGAACGACTGGGTCCAAGAAGAAACACAGAAACAAATGAGAATGAAAATACATTCTACCAAAATTTTTGAGATGCAGCGGAAACAGTTTTAAGAGGGAAATTTATATCATTACAGGCCTATCTCAAGAAACAAGAAAAATCCCAGATAACCTCACGTTACACCTTAGAGAACTAGAAAAAAGAAAAAGGAAAAATGAAAATCAAGGTGAGCAGAAGAAAGGAAATAATAAAAATCAGAGCAGAACTGAATGAAATAGAGAACAAAAAGACACTAGAAAATTGTGACAATGAGCTTGTTCTTTGAATAGATTAACAAAATTGACAAACCCTTGGCTAGACTCACTAAGATAAAAAGAGAAAAGACACTAATAAAATCAGAAACAAAAGAGGGGAAGTTATCACGGATGCCACAGAAATACAAAGGATCATCCAAGAATACTATGAAGGACTATATGCCACCAAATTCAATAACCTAGAAGAAATGGACAAGTTTTTAGAAACATATAACCTTCTTAGGCTGAATCATGAAGAATTGGAAAATCTAAATAGACTGATCACCAGTAAGGAAATTGAATCAGTCATCCAAAACCATCCCAAAAGCAAAAGTCTGGGACCAGATGGCTTTCTGGATGTAAAATATATCTGTTTACTGTTTATTCTGTTACCACCTAATCTCACAGGGATCTAATTTGTAGAAAATTTAAAACCTCTGCTTGTCTTCATTTTTCTTTTGACTTTTTGGTATATTGTTATTCATCACCCTACATATGAGAGTGTAAATTTGATAATAGAGAAGAAAGATCCTAACAGGACAAAGTTGTTTTAGAAAAGTGTTATTTGAAAGATAATGTTGAAAGTTTTTTTTTTAGGATGATTTAAGAAATCTAGACATCTAACAGAGCAATTATTAGTACAAGTCCCTTCAAAGCACTTCCACAAATATGTATTCACTTTTCCATGTACAAAAGAAAACTGAAACTTGTACATAATTATATTTTCTTAGCTAATAATGCACTTGGCACTGGGACACATCTCAGAAAAATGGCTTTATCTACCTGACCATTAACTTATTAGACACAACAATGTATTTAAGAAAGCCAACTCAATAATGATAGGTAGGCACGCTATCTTGGTTTGGCAGCACATCCTTTAAGAGTTTATATTCCTAAGGTATGTTTAGGCAAGTTTTACAGCTTTCAGCAGATATTAATATGTAACCAGTAAGCTCTCAATTTAAAAAGAAATCCTTGTTCAGTTGACATATGGGCTCATACACCTACATCCTAATGAGCCATCTAATTTTGAAGATTTATTTTTATGCAGGGATGTTATCACTTAAGCTTTGATGGTTCGGGGTGTTCTATAATTAATAAATTTCCCATGGCTTGCTGTAGATGATTTGTCACATTTCTTTCTTCCTTTCTTTTCCTTTCTTATCAACTTTATCCATTCAGTGGAGATTTGGCCTCTAAAGTGTTCTAACATAATAGATAAAATCTGATCTCTCTTTATAAGGCCATATTGATGCACCTTCTTTGGGACATGCCTCTGATTAGAAATTTAAAAACAACAAGAAAAGCCATTTGTATCATCAGTTACACAGCACAGATTTGCTTTAAACCTAGGATGACTGTATAATTTCAGAAAATAGGTAATAGACAGGTGATTCCCTTTTTCTCTTTCCTCTTCCTTCCTTCCTTTCTTCCTTCTTTCCTTCCTTCCTTCCTTCCTTCCTTCCTTCCTTCCTTCCTTCCTTCCTTCCTTCCTTCCTTCCTTCCTTTTCCTTTCTTATCAACAGGAAAGCAAATTTAAGTGTTATGTAGTTAATAATAACAATTATAATAACAATATAATAGGTGCTGGAACAATATTGCATTATCGCAGAGGTCGTCATGGTCAATAACCATTTCTTACAAAATCTGAATCGATAGGTCAGTATTCACAATTTAACTTCTACCAGTGTCCGAAGCTCATAGGCATAGAGAAATAAAGGTGCAGACCAATATCATAATTTAGTCTTATAATGGGCTCACTGTATATCCATAGTGAAGGTCTTTCTTCATTCTCTCTTCAGCACCAGCTGGAATAAACCTATTTTGTTGCACATTAGAATAGTGTGGCTGAAATTTTCAACATCTTTGCAAAACTGTCAAAGCTTTCTATGTAAGTTTTCTAGTCCCATTCATTTATGTAGGTTTCTATGCCTCCCAGCGGAGCTGTCAAAATAAGTTAGTTTTTAAAAGATTACACAGAAATGGGAAAGCAAGAAGCCAGAACAATCAAGTTCCCATGATTTTTTAATTTAGCCACATAAGGGACTGATACTGTTAAGGATCTTAGAACATGTGGGCCAGCAAAAGAGAGAGAAAAGCATTCGATTCTGCTGAACAGCTCTGAAAAGGAGGCTTTACCCTTCTTCCAGCTAAGGGATTCACGTACATATATTTTATAACTAAAGCTTGGCTTTCAATGATGGATTTTTTAAATAGAAGTATGCAGTTAAATGATGCACATTGTAAAAATAATGACTGAAATATGTACTCTTCATAATTTGGGAATTCTCTTAATAAATGTTATGTGATATGTACAAAGAGTGATCACTGTAGCTGCCTATTTTGCTTTTGTGTTCTCTTAGTTTTCCCTCCCATCTTTGGCATCTCTGTTATGATTGACAAGTTTTCTTATTTTTCTCTGGTTGGAATTATTCCCTAATCATGGAAAGGGTCAGCCATCCCCAACTCACATTTAAGAGATGTCCTTAGAGTGTCAACTTGCCTAATCAAAGAGGGTTGATGAGACTGTTTTAGCCAAGTTTTCTATGGAGAACAAGCAACAGACAAGCTATTTTTGAAGTCTTTCCTGCAGTGAATGATCACCATGCTTCCTTTCCTGTAGGGGATTATTCTCAAAGGCATCCTGGATATATTCTTATTATAGTACTTTTGGTAAAATATTTTAATAGTTTGTTTACTCATCCCCCTTCCTATTAGACTTATGCTCCATAAGGGTAAGGATCATGTATTTCTTTCATTAGAATATATTAAATCCTAGTACATATCTGCAAAACACATGGTAGCTCTCTATAAATATTTGTTGAATAAAAGAATGAAAGTAGTGATTAATCAGCTAATTAATAAGCTACAGGAGATGGTACATCTGGTAATTCTTTTCTCCTCAAGTATAATTAGGGACCAGTTTAAACTATTACTGGATGATTTTATTCATTTACATCTCAAGGTATAACTTCTATTGTACAGTGACAATAAAGGCTATTTAATGAGTACCTATCATGTATCAGGAACTATTTTAGGTGTTTGGCAAAGAAAGCATGATCAAAAAACGGATGAAAACCTCTGTCATCTGAGGCCCAAGAAGTGATATTGAAAAGAGAAAATCAGGATGATAGTGTAGGAAATAACAGAGTATGATATTTTTGGATTGTAAGTTAAGAGGAGCTATCTCAGAGAAGATAAATGCTTGAGTAGAGCCTGAAGGAAAGAGGCAGAGTATGTGGACATCTGGGAGAAGAGGTTTCTTAGCTTTTATTCAGAGAAAGATTGAGAATTGTAGAGTTTTTAACAGAAGACTACTGTGATATGATTTCAACATATGAAAATTATTTTCTGAATACTGTGGAGAATAAATGATTGTGGAGCAAGAAGACTATAGAGGGCTAAACAGTCTTTCAGAAGATATCTGATAGTGGTTTAGGTAAGGTAGCTGTGGTGGGCTAACAAATTATTGTCAGATTTTAAAATATATTTTTAGGATAGAACCCACACAATGGACCGAATACGCAGTGTGAAAGAAAGTAAAGAGTCAATGATATCTCTAATTTCCCTCCAGCCTCCTGAGCAATTGGGTTAATGGAGGGGGCTTTATTGTGATAGGAAGTGCAGAGGAAATAAGAGTTTGGTTACTTTCTGGTTAAGTCTGAGATGCCTATTCAAAATCATAAGAGAGCTGTTGAGTAGGGAGTCGACTATACGGTTGGAGTTAAAAGTTTAAAGATTTGGCCTATAGATACAATTCCTAATATCATCATTACGCCCACGTTAGTGACCCCAAAAGATTAGCCCCTAGAAAATTACTATATAGAAAGAAAAAGTCAAAGCACTACGGACTAAAGTTATATACATATCAATACCTACATCATTTCTCCTGACCATTTCTGCCCTCTTATTAAATGCTCTGTTTTGTCTTTGGATCTTTAATTTTTTTCTTTTCTTGGCACTACTCTCCATCCTAAATCCTACTTATTTTAGACCTCTGTTTAAATGTCATTTCCTCGCAGAGGCTTTCCTGACCTTCCAGATAGATCAAACATCATTTCCATAAACTTTAGTACCACACTTGTTACTACTTAGCCCTCTGTAACACACATCACATTTCTATAATCTGATAAATGGTATTATGTTGCGTGACCTCTGAGGTAAATTTTTGTTAGGTTGGTATATAAGTAATTGTGGCTTTTTCAATTGTTTTTAACCTTTTAGACAGCAATTATTTTTGTACCAACCTAATACATTTGTCTTATTTTTAGTGTACCCAGTTCCTAGTCTAGTGAAAACATATAAAGCGTTCTCAATATCTTATTTGTTAAACTCAATTGAATTGTTAACCAGAAACTAATCTCTTCTAACTTTTAGTGGTTCATTATGACACTATATTATCATCAAATAGTAATAATTGAAGAACTAATGTGTGAGTCTTTAACAGAAACTTCAGTTGTCTGCATTTACATTTACATTCCATTCCACTGCCATCCTGATTGAACAGTGCAATTACATAGTGTTAATTGTCTGCTACTAGGAGGAATAATGATAAAATTACATAGCACAGGCCTGTAATAACACTCAAATTACTATTTTAGATTCCTTCCTAATTTATAACCATGTTCAGTGATGCTGATCCAATTTTTCACAAACAAATTAGCAAATAGTGGTACAAAATATTGTATTCAAATTCTGAATTTAAAATATGTGTTGGAATTCAGCAGAGTAGCAGAAGACAAAGTCAACACACAAAAAACCAGTTGCATTTTTTCTATTCTAACAGTGAATAATCTGAAAAGGAAAAAAGAATAAATTTACTTGCAAAAGCATCAAAAAGAATAAAATATTTTGGAATTAAATAAAGTAGTAAAAGATTATACACTGAAAACTGCAAACCATTTCTGAAAGAAATTAAAGAAGACAAATAATGGAAAGATATCCCATGTTCATGGATTGGAAGCCTTAATCATGTTAATGTGTTAATACCACCCAAAGCATTCTATAGATTTAATGCAATCTCTATCAAAATTCCAGTTACGGCTTTTGTTTGTTTGTTTGTTTGCACATATAGAAAAACTTATCCTAAAATTCATATGGAGTTTCAAGGAACCCCAAATAGCCAAGCAATCCTGAAAAGAAGAACAAAGCTACAGGACTCACACTTCCTGATTTCAAAAGTTACCACAAAGCTGCAATAGCCAAAACAGTGTGGTAGTGACATAAATGCAGACATACAGACCAAGGATAAAATAGAATCTGGAATAAGTCATCATATATAATCAGACAATTTTTGTTAAGGGTGCCAAGACCATTCGATGGGGTAAAGGACAGTCTTTACAACAAACGGTACTGGGAAAATGGAATAGTCACATGTGAAAGGATAAAGTTAGACCCTTATCCTACACCATAAACAAAAATTAATTCAACATGGATCCATGACCTAAATGTAAGGCCTAAAACTATAAAACTCTTACAAGAAAACATAAAGCAAAAGCTTCATGATATTAGATTTGGCAACAGTTTCTTGGCTATGACACCAAAGGCACAGGCAATAGAAGAAAACAATAAACAGATTAGGCTTCAATATATTTTTTTAAATTTTTCATCAAAAGATGCTACCAAATTAAAAAAATAATCCACAGAATGTGAGAAAAGATATGCATATTTTAATATTTGGAACATATAGAGAATTCCTAAAACTCAATAATAAACAATCCAATTGAAAAAAAAAAGATGGGCAAAATACTTGAACGTATACGTTTCTCTAAAGAAGATGTATACAAATGGCCAATAAGCTTAGCATCACTAGTAAATGGGGAAAGGCAAATCAAAATTATAGTGAGATACTACTCAGACCCAATAGGATGACTACAATAAAAAAAACTTAAACTATCAAGTGTTGGTGAGGATGTGGAGAAATTGGAATCCTTGTACAATGTTGGTGGGAATGTAAAATGGTACAGCTACTGTGGAAACCAGAATGATATTTCCTCAAAAGATTAAACAGATTTATTATGTGATCCAACAATTCCACTTTTGGTTATATATACAAAATAATTGAAATCAGGGTCTTGAAGAGATATTTGTTCACTCATGTTCATAGCAACATCATTCACGATAGCTAAAATGTTGAAACAACCCAAGTGTCCATCACTAGAGGAATGGGTAAGCAAGTTGTGGTATATACATACAATGATATATTATTCAGCCTTAAAAGGAAGAAAATTCTAATATATGTACAACGTGGATCAACCTGGAGGACATTATATTAAGTAAAGTAAATCAATCACAAAAGGCAAATACTGTATGATTCCACTTAGAGTAGTCAAAATTATAAAGACAGCAAAAAGTAGAACGGTGTTTGCTGAGCCTGGGGAAGGGGGGATGGATAATTATTTAATAGTTATAGAATTTCAATTTGGCAAGATGAAAATGTTTCTGGAGATGGTGGTAATGGTTGCACAACAAATATAAATGTACTTAACACCATTGAAATGTACACTTATAAATGATTGATAGTAAAGTTTATGTTATGTGTGTTTTACACAATAAAAAAATAAGATAAAAAATGCCTATTGGGCATGCATTAGGGCATGATTTGAAAACAAGGAGATTCAGTTTTACATTTTAGAATCTTAATTTTAAACAGCTTTTGTAAACATTAAATGTACAAGGAAATATAGCTATTTCATCAGGAGTTGCTATTGAATTGGATGTAAGGTGTAAGAGACAAAAAGAGACCCCAAATTATCCAACTGTGAATTTTCATTAAAAGCAAATGGAGTTTTCCCTTTAAAAAGAGTTAGAGGGGAGGGAGATACTGAATTTAATTTAGTTGCTGGACATTCATCTACACTGACTGTATTTATTTTAAAATTGTAGAAAGCTAAACTTCTTAGAGTATTCCTCAGTGCTATGTAAAAATACAATATACAGTATCTAATACTATTAAACTGTAAATAATTCAAGTACTTACTCCTACTTGCCTATGATAGAGTAATCCTTTTAAAACAATACTTCATATCTGCTCTCCTGAAAAATGTCTCTTATTACCCATGGGATATGGATAAAGATCCATCATTTCAGCCTGGATTCGAAGCCCTTCACAATATGAATTTTTCTCTAATATTTTTTTCCACATTTATTTCTAACTATTCCCAAACATAAGCCACTTAAATTTCACCTCACAAGAAAAGACTCATCTACTTTCCACCCAAACACACGGGTCTTAAACTTTTTACTCATGGTAATCCTTATGCCTGGAATGTCGTTCTTTCTCAAATTCACGTTTCCAAGCCCTCCAGGATGAAAATCATGAAATTACTCCCATACATTTCCACTTGTATCTGTGTCTCCAGTCACTAAGCTACCACAGCATTTGTTATTTTAATAATTGTACTTATTCATTCCATTTGGATTTACTGACCTCTCCAATTCATTTTAAAAGTTGATTACCTCACTCGGCAAGATGGTATTTACAGGCTCTTTGAAAATAGGAATCACATCTTATTTTTCCCCTCACAACTTTCCTAGCACTTGCTTCATGCCCTTAATCCTTATTGAATGAAGAGATTAACTAATGCCATTTACAGATTTTATACTCACTCAGTGCAGAAGATCAGTGCAGTGGATGCCATTAGTACCGTGACTAGTAACCCATTATTCACTGCAGCAAGTGCCCCTCTGTAGTGGTTGTTAGTATCTGACAACTATTCCAAGACCTGTCCTTGACTGATGGATGGGCCTGACCTTAAATGGAGAAACCTGGAAATTAACCACCCTTCCATCTAGCTGGTGATTGCCTGATAACATGGTGCAAAAGCTCAGCAACACTTTCCCTAATTTGGGACAAATGTATAGAACAATTTATAATCCAGAGCCTTTCCCTGCCACTGTGCTGCCCACCATCAGGTCAAGGCCAGCCTGTACTGATGATGACATTTTTATATGACTCTTCTATCTCCTTACAGGTTTAGCCTGTAGTATACAGTTCCTCAATAAATGATGGAAACTTTAATTTTTGTCTCAGACTCTACTCTAAAAAGTGAGAATAAAATTTTGGGGTGATCCAGGGAAATTATTACAGCTTGGGACTCTAGGTTGCATTTCAGAGCCCCAAGTGGGGACTAATGCTTAGAACTAAACTGAAGCAATAAGATCTTGAGAACACTGAAGTTTTGGTGTTTGCTTTTATTTGCTTATTTTCGATAATATAGCTATTGAAAATGTTTGAAGTAGGTGAGGTTTGACTACTCTTTCAAGCAACTCACTATTAAGAAATAATTAACTCACACCTCAGTCTAAATTGTACCACATGTTCAGATATGTATTAACTAAACATTGATTAGCAAACACACACACATGCACACACACACACACACACAAAACTGAAGAATATAAAATTAAATATTTGTTAAACTTTAGAAGTAAAACTATTTTATAACTCTACAAATGATTAAATAATAAGCAAAGTATTGATGTGTTGATTACCTATAGAGTAATATTTTTGGGTTATCAGGGTAAAGGCGGTAATACTTATAAATGTGGATACATGGACAGAGAAGCAATATTAGGGGAACAATGGTGAGTTCAATAGTGTGTCTTTGGCTCTTCTATGCATAATTGGAAACATTTGTTGCTTAGCTCAGTCCAGGATTATGAAAGCACTGAAAGTTCCTGGACTAAAACATTTTATCCCAAATTGAAACTCTGTGAGTGAGCTCAGCTAGAGAGAGTGTTGAAATATAAAAAGAGGATGAAACCCAGGGAAATGATTATGGGGCGAGGTGGATATGAGGAGCCCACACAGTTTCGTACCAATAATGAGCAAGTGCTCAAGCTAGGTGGAAAATACTTAGAGGGAAATGAGTCAGGAGTCAATAAGAGATGATGCTTAATATTTTTAAATTCTCCAATGAGATCATAAAAGCTGGAGAGTGTCTATTAGATTCAGTAGTGAGGAGTTCATTGTGACCTTTTCTGGGGGTGGATTGAGCGGTGAAAAAGAGATAAGACAAGGAAGCAGTGAGTTCACACTTTGATTTTAACAAGCTTGATGTGAGCAGTATCATTCTTCAAAGTGAAGAGTAAACTTAAAGATGGTGAAACTCAAAGTGCGGGGCCAAATGTTCCCAGGAATAGGAAGAAGTAAATTAATAAAAAGCAGTATTGGAAGAAGAACAGACTTAGATAAATACCCAGATAATTTACTTGAAATATATTTATCAATGAGAACGTGATCTATGTGGAAGGCTGACATGTTAAACATGTTATATTATGAAAATACCTTACTTTCAAAATATCTCCTGTGCCAATTAGAAAGTACACTCAAGCTCCTTGAATCATTGAATGAGGCTATGTGCCAATTTTTAGGTTAATTTACTCACTTTTCAATATATTATAGAGGCCCAGTTAATACTTTTGTTTCATGTTCCGTTTCTACTCTTCAGATCCTGGCTCTTTTCAGAGACATAGTAAGAGGAATAAAGAATGATCCATGTGGCAGGCCTGCTTAAAATGCTCTACTCTTAGGACATTCTACGCAGGGCACCTGCCCCCTACCCCAGAGAGTGAGCTTCTCCCTCCCTGTACGTTATGAATAAAGTGCAATTACAAAGATCTGACAATTAAGTTCGCAAACTCATCCTAGAAAAAGTGCTACATCCCTCATTGCTGAATATCATTATGGTCACATTCGAAGTACTCCCCTTGGGAAGCTATGCACTGACACCAGTGCCTAGTCCACCCTTCAAAGCAATTTTGGAATGCTTTCTGAAATGCCAACAGACCTGTCATCGTATTACCCTTGATGTCCTGAATGTCATCAAAATCTCTTCCTTTCAATATCTCCTTTATCTTCAGGTAAAGAAAGAAGTCATTAGGGGTCAGATCAGGTTAGTAGGGAGGGTGTTCCAATACAGTTATTTATTTACTGGCTGAAAACTCCCTCACAGAGAGTGCCGTGTGAGCTGGTGCATTGTTGTGATGCATGAGTCATGAATTGTTGGCGAAAATTTCAGGTCATCTAACTTTTTCATATGGCCTTTTCATCACTTCCAAGTAGTAAATAAACTTGGCTAACTGTTTCAGGTGTACACCATAGTTATTCAACATTTATATACCTAATGAAGTGATCACTATGATAAGTCCAGCAACTATTTGACACCATACGATGCTATCACAATATCATTACTATGTTACCTATGCTGTATTCACATCTCTGCCTCTCCTACCAGTCTCAATATGGCTTCTTCTTTATAGTCTTACTTATAAAACTTCTGTTCAGCTAGAATTCAAATGATTCTCCAGGTTGATTGTTCTATAATTTGGTTGTAATTTTGATGTTTTCATGGGATGAGCCAAGCATAGACTTTATCTACTCGAATATCTTGGGTCTCTCTATTCTCCTGTCATCATTCTTGATGAAGTGAAAAACATGAAGGATATTACATATTATATAATATTATATAGATAATATATATTTATGTGTGTGTTTGTGTGTGTGTGTGTGTGTGTATGCATGCGTGTACACAATATCCTGGCATTGCATTTCTACTTCTCACACTCATTGCCAATAACTGCCACACCACATCTAAACTTACGATTTTAGCATCCCATGCTCGGACTTCCACCAAACATTTCAGTAATTTACACTAGTGCCCACTTTGACAACCTTTCATTGCCATCATGATCTTCCATTAATTGCTGTTACCAATTTCTAACTCTGCATCACCACACTTTATCATTATTTCTTTCTACTTTGGCTTAGATTCTATTCACTCAGTCATTTTAACAAATACGTATGGAGTGCCTGATATGCATCTGAAAAACTGCCCATCAGTGCTTAACCTAGGTAAAAATTCATGACCTCGTAAAGTCCTTGTTTTAGTGAGAACAGTCCATCAGTTTCCACTTTCCTCCATCATTCCTTTCTCTCTCCATTACATCCTTCTGGCAAAATCCCAACTGTGTTTTTATCCAATTATTTGCTAGAGCAGCTGACCATGATGGGAAAGAGCAGCAACAATAACAAAAGCCACAAAACTAATTGACCACTGCAAGTTTTAATGTATAACAACAGACTTCAAGTAATCCTTGGCAGTGAAATTCTACATTTTCTTAGTTAATTTATCTTTTTTCACTTTCTGAGAAAACTATTTCACCTTTTCTTTTCCCTCTTCATAAGTAATTGAAGCTCTCATCTTATTTCCAAAGGAAAACAGAAGCAACAATAAGAGACAGATGTCATCTTTTTATCCCCAAATATTCTAGTCCAAATATGTCTAAGCTATATTATCTGTCTTTCCCCTATTTCAGGAGATAAAATCTCCCTGTGCTTCTCTACACCCATCCCTTCACTTGGCTCTAGATCCTAACCTCTCACTCATTTAAAGACATTGCTTTTTCCATTTTATTCTCTATTCTAATTGTTTCCTCCCTACCATATATTTCCATAAGTATCCTAATAAACCAAAATCTCTTAAATAATGTGAAAGCACACACAAACACTCACACACATACACACAAATCTCTCTGGCTCTTTTTCTGTCTTTCTGTCTCTCACTATATATAATAATTGAATGTTGAATTAGAATAGAGGTTTTGCATGGAAAGAAAGTAATTTGAGGGATTAAAGTATTAAAAATCTATCAGCATCTATCTATCCATCTATCTATCTATCTATCTATCTATCTATCTATCTATCTATCTATCCGTCTATCTATCTATCTATCTATCTATCTATCTATCTATCTATTATCTATCTATCTATCTATCTATCTATCTATCTATCTATCTATCTATCTCTAAAATATAAGATGATTGCTAGACATGTCTTAGAAGAAAATGCTATGGAAAAGTATACTCATTAATCATTTCTGCTCCACAATGGAATTAACTAGAATAAATCAATCACCCATCAGGAACTCTTGAAAATTCTGATGCATTTATCTTGGGTTTATGAAAAACCCCAGAAACAGAAGATCAAGTATGAAAAATAACCGTAAAATATGCTGGACTTCATGTGGATAGAGTGTGAGTACTTTAGTCCCTCAAATCACTTTTTTATGTGCAGTAACAACATTCTAATTCACCATTGAATATGCAGAACAAGAATGATTGAAAAAAAGAAAACATACACTCATGCCTTATGTTCTACTGACCCAATTGGAAAGGAATTTTTTTTCCTGAATTTTTGAACAGACGAAAATCAATGAATTGAAAAGTGGTAAGAAAGAAAATGCAAAAGTAGGAGTGAATGATGTGTATGCAAATAAGAATATGGTTATATACAAAACTCAAGCCATGAAGTCTGTATTCTTGTTAAGGATGGTCCCTAAATTTAATTACAAATTTTCTAACTGAAACTGAGGAGAGAAATACTATCCACTATGCAATGTTGGTGACCAAATATAAAAACGGCCCTCTTGCTTAAGAGAAGAAAAGCAGTCACAATGTCCAGAGAAATTTCTTACAGGAATCTTATAGAAAAGGTATTATATAAACTAACATAAAAACCTTAATATCTTTATAAGTGGCATTTATGTTAGGAAATCTCTACACATTTCAAGTCAAAGAATGTAGAAATCTTATTAAGTAAGGACTTTTCTTGGCCTGCTTCAAAGATACTTAGTGTACTAGAAAGCACTTAAAATATTTATTAGGTTGGTGCAAAAGTAATTGTGGTTTCTGCAATTATTTTCAACCTTTCAAACCACAATTACTTTTGCACCAACCAATTGTGAAAGCAAGTATAAACACGTGAAACATGTGAATGACCTTAAACCCCTGAAATTTCACAGCTGAGTTCGATTTCACCACTGCTCTGTAATGACTGCCTCAACGCCAGCACAGACTCTAGATTTTATTATGAAAATAAAATTTCATAACAATGACACTCATTGCTGGTGCGATGCCTTTTATTTAGCCCTCTTCAGTGGTGCCAGAAACTAGCGAGTTAAATTTAGAGACTCAATAGAATTTTTTGAACACAGCAGTGTTCACTATTTTGTTGCCTTAGAGTAGAATGAAATGAAGAAGCAGACTGTGGAGTATTTTAAACAGCCTGCCTGGTTCCAGCTCTTTTTGCTTATTAGTCATCCTTTCTCTTTTCCTCTCCTCTCCCTCCCTTCCTTTATTGTTTGCATTGATTTTTAAATAGATTAGTTTTCTAGTTATATAACCTATAACTATTGACAGCAGTGGCAGTAATGAGCACTCTTGCCTTGTTAGTGAGAATGACTCTAGTGTTTCCCCACTTAGCAGAACGCTAGCTGTAGTATCATATACATATATACAATATTAATTGAGTCCTATTTTAAACAGCGTTTTTATCAGATATGTGTGTTGAATTTTTTCAAAAGCTTTTTTTTAGCATCTGTGGAAGTAATAACATTATTTTTCTTATTGAATCCATTAATATAGTGAACTATATTAATGATATCCCAATATTTAATCATCCATTAATTCCTCGGTATCAATAATGCTATGTTTAATAGATTTTGTTTCAAAGTTACACCTGAATAATTTAAAAAATTGGAAACGCCAATTTCCTCTGATCTGAAACAATATAAACAATATATACAACATTGGGATTTCCTAATCTTTAACGGTATTCTTGAATTCTGTGAAACCATCTGACATTTGTGTTTTCACATGTGGTAATCTTTGATATGTCTCTCTGTCTCTCTGTCTCTCTCTCTCTCTCTCCCTCTGTCTCTCTGTCTCTCTGTCTGTCTGTCTCTCTCTCTCTCTCTTTAATCTTTCTGGTTAAGATTTATTAATTATGATGATTATTGTTATTATTGTGTTCAATTAAGGTAAGTTGTATTTTCCTAGGACATTTTCCATTCTACACAGGAATTCAAATTTATTTACACATAATTTTTCAAGAGTCTCCAACAAGTTTTTAAAATTTCCTTTGTGTCAATAATTATTCCTTTATTGTAATTTCTTGTTTTTCATGCCTATGCTGTCTTCCCACCTCGCCCCCTTGATAAATAACTATTGGTTTGTCTTTTTTGATGATTTATTTACTAGTTCTACTGCTTTCGGTTTTTTACCTCAATGATTCTTGCTTTTAGCTTTACTATTAATATTTCTTTTGTTCTGCTCTCCTTAAGTTTATTTTATTGTTCCTTTTCTAAAATTTTGAATTCAAAATTTTAAAGATTACTTTTTAAATCTCTTCTTTTTAATTGATAGAAATGTTTTTGGCCAAGAATTTTCCTTTGATTATTGCTTTACTGTATCCCCCAAGTATTCATTTTTTTTTGGGGGGTGGGATTTTCCCACTTATATTGTATTTTCTCTTTAACTAAACTTTTAAAAAATTCTTATTAAAGAGCCTTTCTAAATATTTTACAAAAATATTTCTGAATAACATTCTATTCAAAAATATCATGTTATGGTTTCTGTTTTATGAAACTTATGAAGGTTTTCTTTGTCAATTTAATATATGGTCAATCTTGTAAATGTCCCATGTGAACCTCTGTTTTTAGTGTAACAGTTTTTTATATATATATATATATATATATATATATATATATATATATATATATATAGAGAGAGAGAGAGAGAGAGAGAGAGAGAGAGAGAGAGAGAGAGAGACTCATAAGAGCTAGCTAATTAGTATGTTTTTTTCCCCATCTTGCAATCATTATTAACATTTTTTCTAATAGAAACTGTCTTAAACTAGAGTTGTGTGTTTACATCTCCTGTTTTTCATGAATACCAGCTAGTTTTTGTGCTTCCTAAATTTCTACTTTATGAGGATGGTTACTATGTTACTTTATACATAGGTATACATAACCTATATATCTTTATTGTGAATTGTAAAATGTCTTTCTTGCTTTCTTTAATGATTTTAATCCTGAAGTCTATCTTTGTTCTATTAGGAATAGTTTAAACGATTGCTACTCTGACTTTCTTATTGTTTAAGTAGTATACCCTTGCCCATCTCTATTTTCAACCTTTCTGAATCATTTTGTTTTCAGTGTCTCATATATACAGAATTGAGTTTGTGTTTACTTTGTGAACCAATATGAAAATGTTTCTTTGAACAGTGAGTTATATCTATATACATTTATTGATATAATAATGGTCAATTTCAATTACCATATTATCTTTCATTATATTTACCTCATTGCATTATTTTTTTTCTCCATATAGTCTTTTATTATTTGCTATTTTATTAATTTCTTTTGGTAAATTAGGAACATTTGTAATTTTTATTCTAATAGTTACCATTATTTTAACTAGGGTCACAATGCACTTATTTTCCTTTTTCTTACTATTTGGTCTGTTAACTTTAAATTGCGTTGTTAGACATCCTCCTATTATTTGTGTAATAATCAAAGTAGTTATTCTATTTTTTTTCTTTCTCCATTTTTATACTATTATTTGAGTTGCATTATTTTTATTTGACAGAACATATAACATTTAAATACTATCCTTTCACCTTTTCTCTAGTCCTTTTTTATTTTTTAGTTATATTTCTACCTTTAAATATATTCAAGGCTTATGATGATTCTTTTGCTTAATTTTGCCCAGTCAACTCTTGGTCAAATAAAGCTTATTCTTTAGTACATATTTAGAAAACACTCATGAATACTGTATTCCCTGAATTAACTATTTTTCTATAGTCTTTATTCCTCAATGACAGTTTAACTAGATATAAAAGTTTTGCCTCATACTGTTTTCCTTGAGTTTCTTTCAAATGTTATTATATTATTTTTTGCCAAATTGTTAAGCCTGATGCCAACTAAAATGATTTTCTTTTTTATAATTAAGTTATTATTATAATTTTTTTTTTTTTTTGCTTAAGAGGCCCAATAATTATTTTCATTTTAAGGTTGAACAGTTTTATTAGGATAAGTTTTGGAGTTGATTTTTCCGAATCAATTAACTAAGGTAGGTGGCAAGCCTTTCAATATGTAAATTCTGTTTTTTTGTTTTA